>NC_090759.1:21666496-21671496 GCF_036898095.1 Palaemon carinicauda
GTGTCTTTTAGACTGATATCGTCTATCTAAACATTGCTTAGACCAGGTTTTGTTGTGTCGTTACTTAGCTCTTGACGGATAGCAATACGACAAGTGGTATCATGAATTTGGTACAATTATACAAAATTGACCACGTAGACAATTATAGTTCTGTGATACAGGAGAGACAATTGTCTGGGAAGATGGTCTTGGGGGTGTGAGGGGTTGAATAGTGGAGGTGGTAGGCATTGGATGGTGGATGGAAAAGGCCTGAGGAAGGGTTGGAGGCTTGTTATGGATGGGGTGACTGGAAATGGAATCGACAATGGTAGTTACAGAACTGAATTACTCCGTGGCCACCCTTAGAACAATTTGTCACTCTTAATAAGCAACAATTTCCATCATTCTATGCCCTCTACCCCCTGTGTCATATTCCCCATCCTCTCTACATCCCCGATCTCCTTAAAAGTATGTGAACCCCCCTCCCCCCTTCATTCCACATCTCCTTGACAAGCAGTTAAGGGCCAACACAAGACTCCGGTGTCGATGACGAAGAATGCAAGGTCATCTTATGTAACAGGACAAACCATCAGTCAGTCGGATTTCGAAGGATCGTTTATTTTGGGAGAGAAGGAAGGTTGCGTTACACTTCGAGTCTCTAGAATTCTCTGAGGTTTAATGAGGGAATTTTTCAAATTTACAAGTACGCTCCATAGGGTTGGTATACAAAGATGTAATTAATTGACAATGCGTAGCTGTCTAGAGAAACTTTAACATAGATTTAAGTCAGTTCGACTTTTATTTTGTTGATATACCAGAGGTGTTTCATGTTAGCATAGAATTAATCGTTTCAATGTTTAAGGGATTTATATAAAGGAATACATTGGTGAAATGAAACCTAATCTTTGATTTACACAGATCAAAATTTCTCTTTTTAATATAGATTCTCTCTCTCTCTCTCTCTCTCTCTCTCTCTCTCTCTCTCTCTCTCTCTCTCTCTCTCTCTCTCTCTCTCTCTCTCTCTCTCTCACAAATTACTCGGAAGAAAAAGGGTAAGACATGTTTTGAACTCCTAAACCCTCTGACAAGCTATGAATCATGGAGGCCAAGAGAACAATTGGAGGCCTCGAGCCATGCGTAGAAGGAATTCGAATACTATAGAAATGCGATCACACACACAGACACACACACGCATTTACCTTACTCTGTGATGGATGGTCGTCCCATTTTGACATTCGACTCACTTGGAATTCGATGATGATTTACGCTTGACGAGAAGAGTCTGATAATAATGTGTGTGGCATTTCTGGATTACTTTTTTCTGATGTACATTAATTCATGGTTGTTCTCTCTCTCTCTCTCTCTCTCTCTCTCTCTCTCTCTCTCTCTCTCGATGTTTATGTATAGAAGCCCTGAAAGATGATACACATAAGAACCATTCGGTATTACACATTAAAGAGTTCCTTAAATTCTATTCTCAACGGGTAAATATTGAAATATACTGTATTCTGGACCATGTTAAAGTTGTCGATAATGAAAAAGCAGCTGTCGAAGCTAAATCAGCAATAAATTTACCCCAATTTGAAATTAAATTCCCGATAAGGTTTAAAGGTTTTAAGGCCGCTCATGAATGGCAGAGGCGAGGGACAGTGACATTGCCCTATCAAGCAGGATAATGCTCTAGAGACTGACCATATACATATATGATCAGCACCCAAGCCCCTCTCTCCACCCAAGCTAGGACCAAGGATGGCCTAGAAATGGCTGCTGATGACTCTGGAGATAGACCTATAGGTTCCTCCCCCCCCTCCCCCCCATCCTTAGCTCACAAGGGTGGTGAGATTGCAGCGACTAAAGAAACCAACAAGTTTGAGCGGAACTCGAACCCCAGTGTGGCGTTCGCCAGTCAGGAACGTTACCGCATCGGCCACCACAACCTATATAAATAATTTTATAGTACCAAAAAGGAAAACTGGAATATTGGTTCGGGAAGTAATACGTGAAAAAATATGAAATCTATTGCGTATTGGTTATACAAGATTGACACGTCGGTTTTTAATGAATACATCTCATGTGACAAAATTTTAAGTATAAGAAATATTTTCTGAATGCAGTCTCTTAAGAATACAAAGAACTTTTGTTTCTGTTATAAAACTAGATCTAACACTATCGGATTCTGAGAGTTGCTTCGTTTTTAAGATTATATATATAATTTTTAAGAAGCAGGTTTCATAGATAAAATTAAAGTATGTCATTATATTAATAGATTTCTACATAACTATTACTTAATAATAATAATGATAATAATAATAGTAATAATGCTCAGGCCCTCTTTAAATCTTAGATGAATAGTAGATGGATCTTTTTCGTGAATACAGATATGAGACGATGTTTTGAGTGACCAGTGGAGAAAAAGTTGCAGGTTTATGATAAACGAAGTTGAATGTACACGTTAAGCAAAATTAAATTCTTTTTATCTTCTGTTAAGACTCGCTGTTTCCTTCCCTAACCTCCCACCCATCTCTCCCTCATAACCACAACTGGTTTTTTCACAACGGAAGGACTTTCTTTTTTTTTTGTGCTTGATTTGTAAACGGCAGAAGGAAATGAGATAAGCCAGACAAATTGAAGTCTAAACACACTTTTCCTAATATTCTTCTTGAAGACCCAATATTTCTGCTTTTAAAGCACATATCTATCTTGACCTAATCATCCTTATAGGAGCAAAGTCGACCAAAAGACGCAGTACTCTTGTATCCTCGTAATATGAATTAAACCACCAACGCCCACCAGATTATGCGTCACGTGCATGGTGTGTTATTCTCATACTAGGGGAGGTATTTTAATGTTCTTGAAGAAAATATATTTTCTGGGTAAAATTTTGACTGTTCTTCATCTCCATCGTAACTTCGTCTTATATTCTTTTTAGAATGTTTAAAATGAATATTTGCGTAACCTCTTTTTTTTTTTTTTTTTTTTTTTTTTTTTTTTTTTTTTTTTTTTTTTTTTTAAAGAAATCCGCAGATGAGGTTTGAAAATTACAAGTACAAACGAATACTTCATTTACATATTTATTATGGAATTTTAGAATATTTTTTACCATATTTTTATATGCTTTTCTTTTAGTTTCTTAAACCGTCTGTTTTCAAGCGATGGGAAGGTTTTCAGCTTATCAAAAGACAAATGTTTAATCTACTTTTCAAAAAGACAAATTTTTAACACCTTTTCAAAGGATAGAATTTTACAAAGATACCTACCTACTTATTTAGTTTTATACCGACTGACTTATTTAGTTTTTTCAAGAGAATATTTTAAACCATTTAACTTCCATAAATACAGATATTTTATAGCCCACCTTTTATTTTCTAAGAAGCGGAAGTTTCTGACATGCATGCTCGAGACACCGAAATTATTAATTTACGTGTTTTCATGAAACAACCTTTTCAAACTACGTTTTTTTTCTCTCTCTGAAACATATTTCAACTTACTACCTTTCAAATTTTTTTTTTTTTTTTTTTTTTTTTTTTTTTTTTTTTTTTTTTTAACCTAAATCTTTTTAAGAGATTTTATTTATTTTACAGATTCTTAACGTAATTTTTATATTCAAAAATTTTTCCCCCTTTTTTTAACCTAATTCTTTTCAAGAGATTTTTTTTAAATTGTATGAGACCGGATTCCTTTTTAACCTACTTCTCTTCATATAGACGGGCCCCTTCAAAAACTAAGCTAGAGGGCCTGGTTTTTCTCCATGGACAGAGGGTGTATATTCTCCTCAGCTCTGTCAGATATTAGTAATAAATAGATCCATAACTATCAAAAACTAGAAGCCACCTTATAATTGGTTTGATCAGAAGTGCTTTGAAATTGTGTTTGGAACTGAAATTAAAACCTTCAAGTATTACGTAATTTTTGCTTCTTACAATAATGTGTTATTCTCCTTAATTATTGTTCTTTAGATTCTTTTCTGTACTTACACATTATTATTATTATTATTATTATTATTATTATTATTATTATTATTATTATTATTATTATTATTATTATTATTGTTATTATTATTATTATTATTATTGTTGATGTTGTTGTTGATGGAATGGAGATTTATCAGCCCCTTGAGTACGTGTACTTGCATCATAGGTAGACACAAGAAACAACGCTTAATAACTTGAAATAAATTTGTCATAATTATTTCGTAATTTTTTTTTATTTTCTTATTATATTATGCTTACCAAAAAAGTCGATCTTGCTAATTATTGATGGAGGAAGAATAATTTAATTATTATTTAAAACTATCGTTTTTTATGTAGTTTTGGGGTGGAAGGGCAAGTTGTAAAAATACAGGTAAAACAGCCGTATTTGATAACTGACCAAATAATAAGTGGTTATTTGAAAGTAGTGTATGCCCACGCCCAAACTGACGGCTAAATATTTAGGTAGATATGCACACACACACGGGCGCACACAAACAGATTCAACCCTTCTCACTTCCTCCCCCTTTCCTAACTACAACCCCTTAAACTAGGCGATGGCTACATACTCTCCCCCTACCCAAGGAATTGTAAGGTAATGAGTAGTTATATATCTTGCAGATGTGCGTGACCGGAAAGAGATATATACATACATATACATATATATATATATATATATATATATATATATATATATATAAATTATATATATATATATATATATATATATATATATATATATATATATATATATATATATATATATATATATATCGGGTATCGGGTAAAACTCGCTGGTAAGAGACTGATGTCTCGCCAGGTAAATCCTCGGACAGCTGGGTAGCGTCAGGTTCCGATATCTTTTATGGTCTTTCGTGGCATAGTTGGTTTCGACCTGGCCTTTCATTAGAAGGGGCTAGCGTTCGATCCCAAGTATGTGTATATATAATATATATGTATATATATGTGTGTGTATATATATATATATATATATATATATATATATGTATGTTTGTATGTAAAATATGTGTGTATTTATATTTATAGCTTGAC
>NC_090759.1:21676496-21686496 GCF_036898095.1 Palaemon carinicauda
TACAAATGTTAGATGGTGTGGTCATGTAGCCAGTGAAGGAAACTTGATGAAACGTGGGTACATTTGTTATTTTTTTATGATAGGAGACACGGGTGACTGAAATGGTCGTGTTTACCAACCAATTTTAATCGACGAAAGATTTTATAATGTCCAGACGGTATTGATGAGGTGTGCCGTGTGTATTTAGAGGGGACAGTTAATTGGTGTCGACGCTGTGCCTATAAACTTAGGTGTTGTCAGCCTTAGAATTAATCTTTGATTCTTCCAATAAAGATTAAATGTTGCGGTAGTTTTTTAAAAATGTTCTTTTGTTTATTTTTAGGCCACTACCCCATTAGTAAAACCAGCGTATTTATATGGGAATTATGTCAGTGATATCAACTTATTGGTCATACAAACAAAAGAATTATTAGTGGAGGTATAATAGTTATTTTTTTATGTTTTGAGGTAGGTCCGTTGGTTGTAATTGCTTTTTTACTTTTTTTTCATTAATCATATTCATCCATTATTAGACAAATTTATATAATTTTTTTGACTTTCATGTGTAATACAATTAATTACTAATATGTAAAAATCTTCATATCGTTGGTTTCATCTCGCAATGATTAATTTAGGCGTAGAAAAGACCATGGTTATTGAAGCAGCAGAAGGGTTAAGCCACTACAGAGGGATCCCCGTGCTTTCATTGGTGACAAGCATTGATCAATCAACAGCCAGTGTAGCCCCTCACAGCATAAAGCACGAGCCGCCGCAATCACAGCCAACCCCTGGGCCACTATTGCCAACTTCCCTATTACGGTCCCCTCGCGAACTACCGCCATGAACCCCTGCTCTATAGACACCCCATCCCACCAGTTCTCTTTGTCTAAATCCCCTCCTATCTTCCCATTCCCCCTCCATCCCCTTGGTCTCACGTACCCATCCCCTTCCTATGTCGATACCCAACCACGGCACTGCCGCTCTCAATAAACCATAATCAACAGCAACAACGACAACAGCAAGTGTATCTTGTCACCAGCGTCCGGATCATTAACAATCATTAGTTCCTTCAGTCCACCCAGCAGTTACAGCCCAGTTCTGCTGTCCCCGCCCCCTTTTTTTTATCCGTTGCTCGACTGCAACCAACGTTATCCGCATGTCGCTGTTCGCTAAGCTACGACGCTTGGAAAGGATTAAAAGCTCATAAAATCATTAATCATACGCTACCGATTAAGGGAGCTCTGTTCTATTATTTTATGGTTCATTTCCATTATATTTTTGTGATTTGGATCATAAAACTTCTTGTCTTTTTTGTACTATTAAAACATTTCCCCCTCCAATTTTCAGCCGCTGAGTTTTTATTAAATTTTAAGGACCAGAAACCATCGTTATTCATATATTAGATGTTATTTGGATCTGGGAATGTTATTGTAAAACATATTTAGCAGGTTGGCAATAGACCAGGAACGTACCGATTTTAATGTTTGGGCTTTCTCTCAGAATTTCGTTTGGTTGTACGCATGTACCCCATCAGTTTCATTCCTTCTATTATCTTGCCTTTTGATTTGATAATATTCAGCACATACAGATTAATGTTCGACCATCTATCCACTTAACATTGTCCTTATCCCTGATTTACTGCAGCACGTTGAAAAAATGGAAGTTTCATAAATATATATATATATATATATATATATATATATATATATATATATATATATATATATATATATATATATATATACACATATATATGGGTGTGATATATACAATAATTTCCCCGTTGGTTTTGAACCCAGACACTATTGATAGGACAAGTTTAAAAGATGCGGGCGTGAAATGCACCCTTTTGTGGTACCCGTTTTTTTATTCTCCAAATGTAACCAATGCATGTTGACAGTAATAATGTTTATATAAAAACTAAAGTATGTCTTCCTTGGAAAGCAAAAGTTACGTGATTATATAATCGGTATTAGTTATGACTCCTACGTGTGATTTAACTTAATTCATACGTGTAGATGGTATACACACACACACACACACACACACACACACACATATATATATATATATATATATATATATATATATATATATATATATATATATATATATATATATGTACACACATATATATATAATATGTATATATATGTGTATATAATGTATGTATACACATGTATTTTGTGTTCATGTATGTATACATATACATATTTATTTTTTATCAGGTTACATGTCTTAAAATATGCAGTACATGTCAGGTTAATAATTTATCTGTAGTTACCTAGGAGATGAAGGTGAATAGATTTATAATAAAAAATTTAGCAAGCTTTAGACTAAAATTGAAATGATCTTCCAAGACATAAATCTATACGGAAGGGACTCTCAAAAGTAACATCTTTAATTTCAGTAATTACAGGTTGTGTTGCTAATTGTCATTTTCGACATTTTCAATGTTTTTTTTTTTTTTTTTTTTTTTTTTTTTTTTTTTTTTTTTTTGTATATAGCCAGAGTCCAAAATATTTCTATTGCTCTGCTATTGAAAAGTTAATAACTTTCATTTGACTTTTTTATATATAACTGATTTGATGCAGATGGAAATTTTGTCTTTAATTTTTCATTCAAAGTTTCCGTATTTGTCTAGAAATAATGGACTCCAAGGTATGTTCCACTTTGATAAGTGGCCGTTTTGAATTGAATTTTAATTATGAATCATTGCAATTCTTGTTTACTCTTTGATTTGCTACGCAAATTTATTCATTTGAGCAGTTTAGTATCGACTCTCTCTCTCTCTCTCTCTCTCTCTCTCTCTCTCTCTCTCTCTCTCTCTCTCTCTCTCTCTCTCTCTCTTTATGATATAGCTGTCTAAAATAATTATTACAGAAGTTTCGTGCATAAGATATTCAGCTTATGCTTATAAATTTGATTGACTTTTCAAGTCTATAGATTAATATTAAAGATTCAGTATTATTATCATTGCTGCCTATTTTTTATACTTTGAAATAGAAAAAATACGTTGTATTTAATTTCTACCGATAAAATAATCTTAAAGCTTGAAACTATACCCAAGTCCTCATTTTTACTTTTTGTTTTGGTGTAAATTGTTAAACACATGAAAGCTTCTGGTACTGAATTATTATTATTATTATTATTATTATTATTATTATTATTATTATTATTATTATTATTATTATTTACTTACTAAGCTACAACCTTAGTTGGAAAAGCAGGATGCTATAAGCCCATGGGGCCCAACAGGGAAAATAGCCCAGTGAGGAAAGGAAAATAAAATATTTTAGCAAGAGTAACAACATTGAAATAAATATCTATTTAAACTATAAAAACTTTACCAAACAAGAGGTTGAGAAATAAGAAAAAATAGTGTGCTCGATTGTACTTCCAAGCAAGAGAACTCTAACCCAAGACCATGGTACAGAGGCTATGGCACTACCCAAGACTAGAGAATAATGGTTTGATTTTGGAGTGTCCTTCTCCTAGAAGACCTGCTTACCATAGCTAAGAGTCCCTTTTACCCTTACCAAGAGGAAAGTGGCCATTGAACAATTACAGTGCAGTTTCCCCCTGAGTGAAGAAGAATTTTTTGGTAATGTGTCGTCAGGTGTATGAGGACAGTGAAGAGTGTGTAAAGAATAGGCAAGACTATTCAGTGTAAATGTAAGCACAAGGAAAATGAACCGTAACCAGAGAGAAGGAACCAATGTAGTACTGTCTGGCCAGTCAAAAGACCCCATAAATTTTTAGAGGCAGTATCTCAACGAGTGGCTGGTGCCCTGGCCAACCTACTACCAACAGTTAATCCCTATTTCCCATTCCTTTTGTTTCCTTCGGGTCCGGGCGAGAAAAGAACAGAAAGTTAACTCTTTGGCCTTTGCTCTTTATATAAAATCCTAGATATCATGATCTTATTTCCTCAGAAATGTATTCACTGTTTAGTAAAAAATTCATTTTAGGAAAATAGTTAAGCTTTGTAAGCAATAAATTTCCTCGTAACTTTATTATTACATGATTATTGACAAAATTTTCTATCAGGGCTATGATTGTTCACTTCTTAATTTCCTACCATAACTAATATTATCACTAGCTAAGCTATGACACTAGTTGGAGAAGAAGGATGCTGTAAGCCCAAGGGTCCCAACAAGGAAAATAGCCCAGTGAGCAAAGGGAATAATGAAACATTTAGAATAATGCGCCTAATGTACCCTCAAGTATGAGAACTCCAACCCAAGACAGTGGAAGACTATGGAACACAGGTTATGACATTACCCAAGACTAGAAAACATAGGTTTGATTTTAGAGTATCCTACTCTATAAGAGCTGTTTACCATAGTTAAGAGAGACTCTTCTTATCTTACCAAAGCCATGGAACAGTTACAGTTGTAAAACCTTTTGAGTGAAGAAGAATTTTTCGGTTATCTTGGTGTTGTCAGGTGTATGAGGAAAGAGGAGAGATTATTTAAAGAATAGGCCAGACTATTTGGTGTATGTGTAGGCAAAAGGAAAATGGGCCGTAATTAGAGAAGGATCCAATGTAGTACTACTTGGCCAGTCGAAGGACCCAATAACTCTGTAGTGGTGGTATCTTAACAGGTTGCTGGTGACTTCGCCAACCTGCTATTATGCTGTACTGTATTTGTTTCTTTTACTACCAGAAGTCTTGCTTCGAGTAATATTTTAGGTTAACTAGATTCAGATCTGTGTACTATATATGCTGCTTAGGTGAATAATTAGTATCATTGTTTTTTTAAGCTCAATGCCTTATACTAAGTTTATTTTTTTATCTAATTTGAATTTATCACTCGATGCTTCATTCACGATTATTGTCTTTTTTGCTCTATATCCCCTATATAATAAGAGGCAAGTGTCTGATTACGGACATAAATATGTGTGTGTGTATATATATATATATATATATATATATATATATATATATATATATATATATATATATATATATATATATATGATTTATTATATATATGTATATAAATATATATATAATATAATATATAATATATATATATATATATATATATATATATATATATATATATATATATATATATATATATATATTTACTGTCACGTTCAGGGGGTAGGGAGTAGTCATGCAACGGTGAGAGCCGAGAAATACACTCGGAAACCCCACGCTCCCACAAATTGCCGAACCAGTGGGTTTAAGTTCGGAAAGAGTGAGGGGTGGGAAGGGTTGAGTCAGTGTTACATATCTATCTATATAGACGTCATTTTTGACGACTCAGGGTACACTATTTTTTTCTATATAATCATAGGTTCAGATTATCTCATTCCATAGTTTTGACTTTAATTCTAAACAGGTAAATGTGAATCCAGGTTTTCATTTCTGGAAGCTTACAAAATGCAATTCATCATTAATCTAGGTTAAGCAATGAACCAGCCCAAAAAAAAAAAAAAAGTTCTGGATGGGACGTAGCTCGTCGAGCAGGATGAAAGTGAATACTGATGGGGTTTCTGTACCCCCTAAGGAAGTGTTTCATTGTGAAGGGGGGTTCTAAGGAAGAAGGGGTATTTGGGGGGATGGTACTGAAAGCATGACGGAAGGATAGGCCCCTTGACACTCTGGAGGTGTGTATCTTGTCAGTGGTGTCGACTTCAGTTGATATCTTCAACTCACGTTATATCGTTCACGAAGATTTTCAGAATATAATTAGACAAACTTGTGACGAGTCTCTCTCTCTCTCTCTCTCTCTCTCTCTCTCTCTCTCTCTCTCTCTCTCTCTCTCTCTTACATATATAATAAATGTGAGTTTTCTTGATTGTCAAAACTTTTTTTTGTCATACAATACTTTGTTATTACAGCAGAATACATCTATATATTTTTTTTTTTTTTGATGAATATTCCAGCATTTTAATGAACCATTCTTTTAATTGGAACCTATGTAAAAACTTTATGAACTTACAAAAGGGAAAATTATTACAATACCCATCTTGCATACAATCCTGAATTTATATTTTAAATTTTCACTGAAGATTTCATTGATATACACATTTGTTTTGGAATATATGTGTGTGTATGTATATATATATATATATAATATTTATATATAATATATATATATTATATATATATAATATTTATATATATATAATTATATATACATATATATATGTATATATATATATATATATATATATATATATATATATATATATGTATATATATATATATATATATATATATATATATATATATATATATATATATTATGAAATGTGCGTATGTATTATTTTGACCGTAAGTATTTAGGGAAGCTGATAACTAACTCAGTTTTCTGTGTTAATGTTATTGTGCAATCATGTGAAGCTGTATTTAGAGTAATCTATCATTAATTATTTTATTAGATAAGAATGTATTTTGCCCAGTTTTTGAGATTTGTAGGAAGGCTCCTGATTATGAGATTTTATGTAATCGTGTTCTACATTAGACGGTGAGAATTCCTAATTATTTTGCCCATATACCCTTTTTTTTATTATTATAAAATATCTATTCTATTTTACTTAGTTATATTGATGTTTATTGTGATTTTCTTTTAAGTAAGGAGGCTTTTTGTTCTATTGAATATTTAATTATTATTATTATTATTATTATTATTATTATTATTATTATTACTATTACTATTATTATTATCGTTATTATTATTATTATTGTTGTTGTTGTTGTTGTTGCAATTGTATAAATATTCTTAGGGAAGAGTTTCATAACTGTATAGGGATTGGAGCATTTGAGAATTTCCATTTTTCAACTAATGGTATTTAGAAAATCTCATAAAATTGCAATGTAACTTTCATTTTGTTCAAGTCGGCATAGGAATTATGTAATATATCCATATTGATTTACATTTATTTTACTTGGAAAGAAATCATTGTTTAGATTTCATATTCTTTCCAGTTATATTTTTTAGGGGTTATGAGAAATAGCTGTTATTTGTCATATTTTTATGATTTTGTTAGTCCCTGATTGGTATAATACTCCCATGTCATAAGTCTTACCATTTGTGTCTCCCTTTGATAAGATTGAAACAAGTTACTCGTCGGTTTTCTCTCTAATATCAAACTATTTTACGGTAGGTACTATTTTGGAACCTGTTCCGTTAAGCTCGTGTGACACTTGTCTGGCAGGGCGCACTTTCCCATATTTACGCTATGGAAATCAGTGCCGTAATTTTCGGATTAAGAATTCTATGGCAGCTGCTTTCTCTAAGCTGCTAGCTGCCAAACTTTTGTTGGTCATCCTTTCAGAGGCAGGTCAATAACTTCCCAAAGGGGTAATCTCCCATGTTTCTCCGATCTTAGATATCTTGGTGTCCTTTTCCGGGTTTGGGTGAAATATACTCTTGCAAGTCCATCGATAAAAGAGACTCCGTCTTTCCTTTGTTCTGTGTAATTTCTTAGTATTTATAAGTTTTGGTAAAGTCAGGACCCAGTGAAGATCCTAGGTAAGATTAATCCATTTTCTAGAGTTGAATTTTAACTGTACTTGTAATTATATTTTTATATGGGCAACTTATTAATCAGGTTAGTGGACTACCGGGAAATAACAAACACAAAGGTCAGCATAAAAGGAAAGAGGTACATTCCTCCTAGTCATGGTATGATAAATGGTGCGAAGTTTTTTTATGAAGGCGAAATAAATGTGATAGTTTAAATATTTATAGTTTTGAAAAACGTGTAGAGAATGATTAAAATGAAAAGGGTGGGGTTGAACGAATGAAAGCTTTTTCAAAATTTGGTCTTGGAAATATATAGATGTTCTAGGCCTTAAAATCAGAAATTGTTATGAAATGAAAGATTAATTGTATACTTAATATACAATAATGAAATACTTTCGGGTTTCCTCTCATAGTGACAGAGGATTGGGCTTTTAAGAGTTTCTTTATATAAGATATAGTGTAATATTACCTTGGCAGATATATGCGCCAGATTTAGAATCCGTTGAAATAGTGATAGACTATAGATAATAGTGAGTTGCATGGTGGCGCTTGCTATGATAGTTGTGGTTGAATTTATTAGGTATTTAATCATCTTAATAATAGTTTTAGTGGCAGTTGCTTATTTTACAATGTTGGAGCGAAAATTTCAGGTCATATTCAAGTTTGTAAGGGGCCCAATAAGATGGGCTATATGGGGCTGTTACAGCCTTAAATTGTTTACCAGAACACTTTCCCAACATTAAGTAATTTCGACCCCTATTATTTGTCTACCATTTTTAGTCTCTTTGTCTCTTTGGTTATATGGTTAGTTATACCTTATGATACAGGCCCTTTTAGGTTTGAATCCTGGGTACTTTTCTTATTATGTTGTATGAGGGTGGGAGTTTATTCTACTATAAAAGCTGGTTGGGCCTCTAATTTAGTTCAAAGATTCCAGTTTGCGATCATTCTGAGAGCTTTGGAGTTCAAAAGTATAGCTTATTTTGTTCCTCCAATATTTAAATGAAGTTTGATTTTTAACTTTTTAGTGTCAAAGAAGAAAATTGACTTAATTCGTAAAGTAAAAAGTAATTCAAGGTGATATGCTGGAGTAGCCATTGTAAATAGATAAGTTGAAGATGAATTATAACGTAAGAAAACATACGATAAAACAAGAATTACTTATAAAAATTAAGTCAAGTTGAATAAGAATAAACAAACAACTAACAAGAGTATTTAGTACTTTGGGTTTTTTGCTTCCTAAATTATTTGTTCTCTCAAGTTCAGGATATTAAGTCAGTTTAGAGTTCGATTACATTTAAGAAAAATTGTGTAGATGATAATGCAAGTATTTACAAATCGATAGAGAAAGAACATTTTGACGCGAAGAAAAGTCGGCAATGGCTAGATTTCAAAGGCTTCAGAGGCTTGCAGGCCGTCCAAGTTGTTTTGTCTTAGGGCCATTCTAGAAAAAAAAATACGCGCTACATGTGTTTTACATAAATTTATAACATATATATATATATATATATATATATATATATATATATATATATATATATATATAAATATATATATATATATATATATATATATATATATATATATATATATATATATATATATGTGTGTGTGTGTGTGTGTGTTTGTGTATTGGTATTATATAGATGTGTATATATATATATACATATATATATATATATATATATATATATATATATATATGTATATTGGTATTATATTGTATATAGATATGTATATATGAATATATACCACTATATATATATATATATATATATATATATATATATATATATATATATATTTATATATGCAGTCTATATATACGTATATATAGACTACATATATATATATATATATATATATATATATATATATATATATATATATATGTAGTCTATATATATATATATATATATATATATATATATATATATATATATATATATATATATATATATAGTATTTAGAATTTAAGAATAAGAAATTGACAATGACTTATTTCTGAGGAATTCATTGAAATATTTTCCTCTCAAGGTACACTAAAAATCAAGCGGGGCACCTTTGGCCCTCGGGTCATGGGGTTGGACGGTCCTTGCTTCAGGGTGTGAACACACTTTCATGTACAATTTAAACCATACTTGGTTTTAGATTCATTAGTATAATAATCGATATGGGAATGGTGATGGCATTCATTCAATCGCAGATGGATAAGGAGCGTTATTTGAATGGAATGGCATGTTTTGAAAGTCTCTCATTAATTTTTTTTTTTTTTTTGTGTATGGTATCATCATACATGTGTATGTGCGTGCGTGTAAGGGATGCGTGGAAAGCATATTATGGAAAATAAAAACAAGTGCAATGAATTCTTACCGGATTTGTCATGTTTACACTTTTAATATTTTCATTTCTATACTGTTGCCGTTTTTATTAAGATATCATCTGTTCTAGTGAACTCATCGCAGTATCTAATGCCCCTATCTATCTATATATCCATATCTATCAATCTATATATATATATATATATATATATA
>NC_090759.1:21688996-21701496 GCF_036898095.1 Palaemon carinicauda
TCACTTGGCTCTTCCGCTCACGACACCGTTTTAAAAAAGGGAAAACTTAAATCTAATAGTATTATGAAGATATTATCGAGTTGTTAGATTTATAACACGACTTCCACCGAGAACGATAAGGCACGAACCTCAATACTTATTGCACTTTTTACACCAATGTGTGTCTGTATTCACATTCTATCCTTTAAAATGCCATGAGACGCTTTTCCATCTTTCTAGCTTTGGTTTTTCCCCACCTCATTCCATTTGGTTGCTTCCAAGTAAGTGCATTAAGTGTTCTATCCAGCTGTGTCACATAAAAAATCGTACATGTTAATATTAATTTTTTTATTTTAATTTTAATTCTATTTATTTTACAGTAAATGTTATGAGAGATAGAGTTGATGGATGTGGAAAGATCATTTTGTAAGTCCCCTTTTTTATATATTTATAAAAAAAAAATTCAAAACTCCAAAGGTTACTGTAATTTATTTTCTTTAAAAATGGTAATTTTGAGTGTTGTGTTCTTGCGTCGCTGGTAGAATTGGAGAACCCCTCCTGACTTTTGATGACCCCCTAAAAAGGAGACAAGCATCATGAAAGATCAGAATGTTCACTGATTCACTAATATCAAAGTTTAGTATCGACACCTACGTCAAATTGATGTGTTGGAGATGGAAGGTAATGTCAAGTTGCTAGTGATTTGATGTTATTTCTATGGTTATAGGTAATTGAATATTGATTATATGGCCTTCCTCTTGCAGGAGTTTAACACTTTGGCCGATAATGTGATTGAAAATAATTAGAAATGGTTGTGTAACTAGTGGAATACGTATATATGATGGTAATAATGATGAGAGGTTTGGAAAGATCATTTGGCAATTGGATATTGTATGAGGATGTATTCTCATTTAAGAAGGCAAATTATATAAGGATAGATTCTCATATTTAAAGATTTTTTTTTTTTTTTTTTAGGAATTTCACTTGCAAATATTTATGCCAGGAGAAAATTTCATTGTGGCATATAAAATTGCCGCGTGAATCATATAGTTCAAAATTTATTTCTTAATATAGAGGCTATATTTTAGTTAATTGGTAACAACAATAAATAGACACAAGTATATAAAAAGAAATTAATGATAAAAGTCGTACAAGCTAAAAGTACAATACTATATATATATATATATATATATATATATATATATATATATATATATATATATATATATATATATATATATATATATATATATATATATATCTGAAACCAATAACTTTGAATATTACGAAGCTTAAGTTATATATTTTGGTATCTAATGGTTTTATATTGTCTTCATTGACACCTGTTTTAGAAGATATGAGAAAACCAAAGTTATGACATGACTCGGTAGGTTGTAAAGACATTGAAATTATATGATGGTACAAATACATTCTTTTTTTTTCTCTTTTTCATTCAGAGTTTTATGAAGTAGAACCTAAACAGCGATACTTACCCCAATTAAATTTTACGAAAAATTTGTGAATTCGGTTATGAATTTTATGGTCGTCAAATTGTGCAAACCCTCTTATATAAATATTCGGTCGTAGGTTAAATGGTAACTTTCCGTCTTGAATGTCTTCTTAAAATCCCAAGTCGACTTCAGGGGTCTCTTGTATGGAATGTTTATTTTTATGTTCTCGCGATACTGACTCGAATCAAATAAATAGGCTTCCCTTTGTGACAGTACTAGGTGCTTTAGTTCATGTAATCGCTGGTGTTATTTTCATCTATGATTTATGCAATTCAAGTTGTTTTATCCTTACTGTTCTTGTATTTACTTTCCCTTCTATTTGATATATAAATTTTAGTATTTTCTCATCTATGAGCTAGAAGTAGTAATATGAATCAGTTCAGGTCGTAAGTCCTTTATTGGAATCACCAGTAAATTGTGAAATTTTCCCACATATATTTCTGTGTTTTATTTATGAGATTGGGTTATTCGTCGTTGCATGAAAGTCCATAAAAATCTAGTGCATAATAGCTGATGTAAGGTTTTGATATTTTTACTTAACCGATTAATTTATGAATACATTGAAAAAAAGATAATCACTAGAAAGTTTTAAGCCAATAAATGATTAATCATGATTAATTCACAGATCAAAAAGTTTCGTGTTGTGTAATCTCTCAATATAGTTAAAGTTTAGCCTGAAAATAGATACTGTTTGGAAGGACGTTGTTATTAAATAAAACAGTATCTTGATCGATGCCTCATTATGAAACAATTATTTGAGAGTGAAGAGAATGGTTTGTATTTGGGTCTGGGATTGAAAAACAGAAGTGATATTTCAATTGGTTATTTCTGTCTAAGTAGACGGTGTAAAGACTCGAGTCTGATGAAGGGTGATGTAGATGTTAATGTGGAAAATACGAAAGACAAAAGTTATTCTTGCGTATAGTGTGGTTTCATTGAAGGTACTGGTAGTTAGAGGGATAAGGCACAGTAATAGTCTTCAGTCTGTTAGATTGTTCGTCCGTCCATCCCTGGTCATTTTTATTTTATGATGATCTAGATGGGAGCAACTGTTAAGTTAGAAAGGAATATAAAGATAAGAAAGGGCCATTTGAAAAATTTTATTTTTATTGGAAAGTTTTAGATATATTCACTGGGAATCCCGTTTAAGTGATCGCCAATCAAGTTTGTTTACGTTTATTACATCAGTGTATTGTTTTTTATACTATTTTTGTAGATGAGTTTCGATGAAAGAAAACATCTAATCCAAAGAGACAGAATGGAGTAGGTATATCGTGTTACGAGAAATGTGAAATGTGAAGCACTATTTTCATTTGTATTACTTTAGAATTTTTAGAGAAGAAAATGGAAAACATACCAGGGGAATCAGGAAGATTGGTTCTTTGGTTTATTTTTATTTTATAGCACTGACAACCCTTAATTGTTATCATCCACGTCGGCCATTATGAGAATACTTAGCCTACTTAGTCATTGCATTACTATAGTGAAGAATGACTGATTCCAACTCCGAGTACAATATTTGTTTGGCATTAGAATTTTTTTTCCGGTACTTATCTTCCTAACCTTAAATAAGGTTTCATTTGAAAGAAGAGCAATCTTGACAATTTCCCTGTTTATATTTAAAGGCAGGTTTTTAAAGAAAGTGATCCGAAACCACTGAGGACAATTTTGTGTTAAAAGACGATAACATTTTTATTTAACAAAATCACATTTATATATATTGTTGGCATTCAGTCCTGAACCCAGGATTCTTTTAGAGGATTTAGGTAACAGTGCCACATGAAGAAAAAAAAAATATGGATTCCTCTATATAATGCATATTTTAGGTACATCAAATCAATCATTTACCTCCCTTGCGTTCTCGTCCACTTTTATCGTCATTGAATACCTGGGCTTAATTTATAACTGACTGTCTTTGGCGCCTTTCATGTCAAAATGAATTACGGATGATTAATAATGAAAATAAATGCATTTCAACTAGTTATTCACTTCCTGGAGGCGGTGGGAAGAAAATTACTCAAATGAACAAATAGATATGAGAAAAGAGGAAGGAAACATGGCGAAATAGAGCCTGAAGTGATGCTATTACCATCTTTATAGCAAATGGAGTGAAGTGAGTGACAGAGTTGATGAATATGATGGAGTATGATGAATGGAGGGGGTGTGTGGGAGGCCACCAGCCGGCACCTCCTGGGAGTAATGGAAAAGTCGCAGCGGGGAACTTCTTGAAGGGCGAGTATCACTCCTCCGGGGGTGGTAAGGTGGCTATAGCACCACCCCCTCCTTGGGGAATGGGAGAGAAGAGTAACATCATTATATCCCCCCCTCCCCCCCACTTGCCCCACCCTCGGCCAGGCTTCTTACCAATCTCAATCTATCGCTTTAGATACAAAATTAATTTCCTTCCATCAGGCCTTTTTGAATCGATGGTTACACGATGTCGGGGATGGAAATGTGACTTGGGTATATTACATTGTTGGTGGCATAAATGACGTTTGTTTTATTATTGGAAGACAATTGAGGATTCACGTTGCTTCGTCAGCGTGGCGTTTGAAGTTTATTATTGTCTGTTTGAGCGATTGGATGGACTTTAAAGGCGTGAAGGATAATAAGAGAAAATTATTGTTGGCATTCATCAGTTTCTCGCTTATGGTGGTGGAATTTATTAACAGTCCATTATCACGGGTTGCTATGAGCAAGAGCCTGTGTCTTACTCAAGGTGCGGCTCTGTAACAGCAACAACAGTCAATCACTTGATGAAAGATTAAACGTGAAAAATGAGAAAAATTTCAATATTTTAATAGAGAAAATAACTCTTGAATGTGCGGTTTTTTTTTTTATTATTGATTATTGCTGGTGAACTTCAGTACATCATTACCAATTAATCCAATAAGTGTAAAAATATGAAAAATAAGAGACTTTACGATCAAAGTTAAAAAAATATTTTTTTTTCAAATATTTTGATAAGATAACTCTTTTATCAACTATATTTCTTCAAAATAGTAATTCCAACAACCTCAGTCATCTTCATCATCATCATCCCCTACGCCTATTGACGCAAAGGGCCTCTGTTCGATTTCGCCAGTCGTCTCTATCTTGAGCTTTTAAATCAGTACTTCTCCATTCATCATCTACTTCACGCCTCATAGTCCTCTACCGTGTAGGCCTTGGTCTTCCAACTGTTTTAGTGCCTTGCGGAGGGAGCCCAATGAAAAGTTTGGTGAACTGATATCGCTTTTGAGAAAAAATAAAACTGGAAATTTTCAATATCTCAATAGAAAGGAAAATAACTATGGAATGTGCATTTTTTATTGAATGCGGTGGTCTTTCACTTGGTAAACTTCGGGGCTTCCATTTCTTTTTTCTTTTTCTTTTTTTTCTGTGTAGTCAGATATCATTAGCCGCATTGAAGACCACCTGTGTTTTAGTTCCGAAACTTTGAGAATTCTCTGCTTTCTTTTAAAGTTGAAGTTCCTCTTGCCTTTTTATCATATGTTCTTTAGCTTTTCAACACCTGGGGAGATTTTTATCTTTCGGGCCGTGGATATATTAATCCTTTTAGTATTACCTTAATCGTCGTTGTTTTATCTTCGTTTTTAAGTTTTATCTTGGACATTTTAGACAGGGTTAATAGAGTACTCTATAAATCCTGGTTTTAGGGAATTATTATTTTTTTTTTTTTTTTTTTTTTCTTCTCAAAAATTCACTGCTGCTTTGAAGATATTTGTTTTATGTTAGGAAATTATTTGTTTTCGTGTTCATCCAAGATTTCACCTAATAAGCCCTATTTTTTAATGTGGCATAAATGGTTTTTTTATTCCATATTATTTGATTGATGAAATTGATATGTCATTAAAGAGAAGGAATGGAAAAATGACTGACTTTACTTCAACCACTCCATATTAAAATTCGTTTGTTGCTACTATCATCTCAATTTCATTATTTAAAAAGCCATGAAGTTTTTATTTTATGAGTTTAGAATAAAAGACAAAATTAAGAATAACAATAAAAGGGAGACACGCAAGAAATAACCATTACTTTTTGTTACCAAACTCAGTGTTAAAGATGACATCTGGAATGATAAATACGAAATTTACTACGTTCTGAAGTTTGGTGTCAAAATCCTGGAAACAATTGCCTACTATCAGAAGTTAATGTCTGGCGAAAATTTTGTTCAATTATAGCTTTTCCCATGAAATTTTGTTTCCGAACCCCACATGAATAAAATGGTCGAATTCTATATATATATATATATATATATATATATATATATATATATATATATATATATATATATATATATATATATATTTTTTTTTTTTTTTGTGGAAATTAGAAAAAAATGATGCGGCCTTTAGATTTTGGAAATGAGGGCAATAGTCAGTATTAGAAAAGGAATGTAAATTGAGGTACATTAATTTTAGGCTCTCAATTTGTTTTTTAAATGACGTGAGCATGGATATTTACATATGTTGTACCATACAGCGACGGTCACTCTCTAACGTACTTCAAGGCCTCTCCTCTTACGAAGTTTCTCAAGACGACGAGGAATAAGGAAAGAAGAGTTTCTTCCCTGTTGTGTAAATGTACAATTTGGAGACGTGATTAGAGAGATGGCAAGTTGATTATAGGCCTATATAGATGGAACGATTACCGGGGTTCCTACGCCGTGAGAGGTAATAGATTATAGGGCCTAGTGGAACTCGTCATCGGTAGGCCTATGTCCCTCAAGAGTCTGATCCCATTACTAGATAACTTGTTAGGCCAGGGGATGAAAGGGGGATGGGGTTAGGGGGTTTGCAGGGATATCGAAGCTTGAGATTTCGAAATTTTCTCTATTTTTATTCCGTCTGTCAATTTCTGTGTGGTTATTGGTAAATCGGTCGCAACAGATCTCATGATTCGTTGCTTTCGGTTTTATCGTATTTTAAGTTTGTGGAAGTTCGGTCTACACCTCAATTCTCATTGAATTAACATTATATTTGAGGTTTTGAAATTTTACGCAAGTTTGTGTTTGTGAAATTTAAAAATTATTTTTATATTTTGATTGTGATACACACACACACTCACACACACACACATGATATATATATATATATATATATATATATATATATATATATATATATATATATATATTTATATATATATATATATATATATATGAATTTATATTTTTATCTAAACTTTTTTTTTTTATTTTGACGATAATATACCATCATCATCGTCAGCCGTAACTAGTCCGCAGTAGGACAAAGGCCTCAAATATGGTCTTTCTATGCTAGTTAATACCCGCAATTCTTTTCTAAGTTCGTCAATCCATCATCATCTCTTCCTTCCCCTACTTCTTTTGTAATCTCTCAAGATACAAATGTTATTGCAAAAGGAAATTATCAGTATTACAGTCTATTCCCGTAGTAGGGATTAGTATTACCTCAGTAAATCAGAACCAAGATCGTTTGGGATGCCAGTAAATCTGCATGAAGTCACTCATTGGAAGAGAGAGAACCTGACGGGTGGGAGAAAGATATACGGCTAGAAGCATCAGCCGCTCATAAAAGTGGTGATTCGAGGGTTAGCATCCTCAGTAAAGCAAGTTTAATCAGCCTTGGGGTTTTCAGTTATAGCTTTTTTCCCTTTCTCCGATTAGAGAAGTTCGGGACACCCATTATGACCTGGGTCTTGATTATAATGGTAATTCTGTCATTATTGCCGTCGTGGAAAGCGCTGTCATTCGATAAGAATTGTGGGAAAGGTTATCAGATTTTTTTTTTCTCTCTCTCTCTCTCTCTCTCTCTCTCTCTCTCTCTCTCTCTCTCTCTCTCTCTCTCTCTCTCTCTCTCTCTCTCTCTCAACCTTGCTAATTATAGACTAGCCAATCATTTATTGTAAATAATCTAAGGTCTACAAATATTTCATTGACGAATTTTCACAATAAACGGGCATGCTTAAATCTCTCTCTCTCTCTCTCTCTCTCTCTCTCTCTCTCTCTCTCTCTCTCTCTTTCTCATGCTAAGGGGAAATTAGAAGAAAAGGTAATTCTGGTTATGATTTATGTAAGTGAAAAAAAGCCATTTTATACATTTTACATGGTTCGTATATCACTGCTGATGATGTATTGCTGACAACAATGGAACCACGGTATGAATTACTTGGGGAAAAAAAAAAAACAGCCGTTCCCTCCCCTCCCATATCATCAAGAGCCTTCCCTCTACCCCCTCCCTGCCTTCCACCACCTCGCAAATACTGTTTCCGTCTGTTGGTTTGCCCTATTATCATTTTATCCTTTCCTTTACAACTGTTTGTCTTTCACGGCCGAATTCACGAAAGGGGTTCATATGCAAGCCGTAGCCTATTTGGACTTCAGCCATTGTTCTTACTGGTATTATTGTTATTTGTGATTGCTTTATTGACGTTTTAATTCTTGCGTTTGTATTGTTTGTGTTTTTCAATACTCGCTAGGTATTTAAGAAAAGCAACAACATCAAAACAAATATTTTCTATATAACCTTTAAAAACATTAACAAAACAAGTGGAAGAGAAACAAGACAGAACAGTGTGCCCGAGTGTACCCTCAAGCAAGCGAACTCTAACCCAAGACAGTGGAAGACCATGGTACAGAGGTACGGCACTACCCAAAACTAGAGAACAATGGTTTGATTTTGGAGTGACCTTTTCCTACAAGAGCTGCTTACCAAAGCTGAAGAGTCTCTTCTACCCCTTCCAAGAAGGAAGTGACCACAGAACAATAACAGTGCAGTAGTTAACCCTTTGACAGAAGAATTGTTTGGTAATCTCAGCGTTGTCAGGTGTATGAGTACAGAGGAAAATCTGTAAAGAATAGGCCAGACTATTCGGTGTATGTGTAGGCAAAGGGAAAATGAATCGTAAACAGAGAGGAGTATCCAGTGTAGCACTGTCCGACCAGTTAAAGGACCCCATAACTCTCTAGTGGTAGTATCTCAACGGGTGGCTGGTGCCCTGGCCAACCTACTACCTCCCCATATATATATATATATATATATATATATATATATATATATATATATATATATATATATATATAAACATAATATGAACAAATGTTTACTGGCTCTATCATAATGTCATGATATAGATTCACAATACATCTCTCTCTCTCTCTCTCTCTCTCTCTCTCTCTCTCTCTCTCTCTCTCGTTTTTATTCAGTTTTCCCATACCGGTAGTCCATCAAGGATACGACCCCTGGGGCTTGAGTGTCAGGGGAGAGGTAATTGTTTTTCAGCGCCGGCGTTCCAGGTATGAGGTGTAAGTGTCAGCATTTAAGTAGGTAGCGCTTCGGGTGCCCGCAGATAGGAGGTGGCGGGGCGGCTGTGATGAATTGTATTGAGTCGGAGTCCTTGAATGAGGAAGGAGGGACAGGGGTCTTAGGAAGGAGGGACAGGGGTCTTGGGAGGAGTTTAACTGGGAGCTTTCAGGTGGGGGAGGGGGAAGGTGAAGGAGGAGCAGCAGCAACTGGAGGAGGAGGAAAAGCGGATTGTGAGGGAAGGGAGGAGGAGGAATAGGGGGTATTGTGAGAGGAGGGAGGAGAAGGAAAAGGGGGAATTCTGTAGAGAGGAAGGAGGAGGAAAATGGGAATTGTAAGGGGAGGGAAGAGGAAAAGGGGAATTGTGAGGGAGGGAGGAGGAGGAATTGAGGGTAGGGAGGAGGATAAGAAAGATTGTGAGGGAAGGGAGGAGGAGGAAAAGGGGGTATTATGAGGGGAGGGAGGAGAAGGAAAAGGGGGAATTCTGAAGAAAGGTAGGTGGAGGAAAATGGGAATTGTAAGGGGAGGGAAGAGGAAAAGGGGGAATTGTGAGGGAGGGAGGAGGAGGAAAAGGAGGAATTGAGGGTAGGGAGGAGGATAAGAAAGATTGTGAGGAAAGGTAGGAGGAGAGAAAGTGGTGATTGTGAGGGGCTGGAGGAAGAGGACAAAACGATATTGCTAGGAGAGGGAGGAAGAGGAAAAAGAGGGATAGTGAGGATATGGTGTAGGAGGAAAAGGATGATTGTGAGGGAAGGGGGGAGGAGGAAAAGGGGTTATTGTGAGGGGGGGAGGAGGAGGAAAAGGGTGGATAGTGAGGGGATGGTGTAGGAGGAAAAGGGTGATTGTGAGGGAAGGAAGGAGGAGGAAGTGAACGACAGTGAGGGGAGGTAGGAAGAGGAAAAGAGGGAATCGTGGGGGTTAAGAGGGGGATATATGTATGTGTGTGTGCGATTATATTTGCGCTATTGTCTATTTGCCCGGTCTTTATGTCCTTGCTTTTGTTATTGTCTCGAGTTTATCGGTGGGATTTATCTGTTAGTTTTCTTCCCCCCTCGCAGCCCTGAGATGAGAGGGACTTTTTGAGATTTCTATCGGAAGGGCTTTTTGTCTTAGAGTTTTATGAGTTTTTCTTTCATGGGATAATTGAAATGAGGTTTAGTGTTTGTTTTCAAGAGGTTTAGGGCTTTTTGGCTGTGCCGGAAAATAATTTATAATTATAGTAATTTTATGATTATGTATATTTATTTTTTTCATGGGTTTTACACCTGCATGAAGTTCTGAAGTTTATTAATCATTATGCTTATTTTATCATCATATTTAGTATTATTGATATTATTTACTCTTCAGCCAGTCGTTACTAGTCCACTGAAGAACAAAGGCCTCAGACATGTCCTTCCACTTGCATCTAATTTATGGTCTTTCTATGCCAGGCCACACCCGCAAACTCTCTTAGTTCGTCAATCCATCGTCTTTTTTTTCCTTCCTTGCTTCGTTTCCAATATATAGAGACTATTTTCCATAAAAATGTCTGTATTCTATGAGATTTCCTTCTATTTTTTAAAGAAATCGATAAACATTTTAAAACAATCGTTAATGTGTTTTGAGTGAAATAAATTCAGCTATAAACCCCCTAAAAATATTTCAATGTTTGGAGACATTGCTTCTAGAAACATGTTTTCATTGCGTCTCTTGTGTATTTATGTGAAGAGCTAGAAGTGTTGCTTGCTGATGTTCTGCGTATCTTTATGACACCATATATCGAAGTTGCTTCATAATTTATGACGTATTGTTAGCGCCTTGTTAACGTTTGGGTAGGTCGGCCTAACATATCTTTGCTTCACACTTCTTTACCATGTGTGTGTGTGTGTTTTTTAAAGGATGTTATATGTTTGTATTAAATATAAAGATGACTTACTATAGTGTGTAATTCAATGTTGAATTTAATTTTACGTTTAGATTACCGGAGTATTGGTATGTTATATTATTTTGATATTCAAGTATGACGTAGTAGTGTTATATCTTAGACTGTATACATTACATAATATACAGTGTATGTATATATATATATATATATATATATATATATATATATATATATATATATATATATATATATATATATATATATATATACAAATACATCATCCATTCCTACGACAGCGTACCTTTTTCATCTGTGATAATATTTAACCAGTTTTATGTGTACTAACATATCCTACTTCAGAGTATTTCGTATATGTAACCAAGCTGGTAAACATGTGTTTGAAATATACAACCATATTTATGCGCCGATTTGTATTAATGTTCGTGATTTAAGTTGCAGTATTTTCGGCCAGGCAGTATCAGTCTGATTAGATTTTAATACTGCAGCTCGGTAAAAGACGTCGAGAAACCTCAGTATATCATTAATTCGTAGACAGGTCGAGTCTTCAGGAAAACTTGCCTTTTGGGTCCGAAATCTCTTGAATGTATTTACCGCCGGAATTTCAATCCCTTAAGGAATGGTCCATCGTGTAGTATCGCTTTAGCATTTAAGGATACGTAATGGTTCATATATCTCGTTTTTTTTTATTCTTTTCTCCTTTTACGGCGCTCATCGGTGCATTTTTATCACTTCAGTGGCAGCTGTGTTGCAGCCGAGTATTTTTCCAGTTTGAACGGGTGGTCAATCATGAATTTTCTTACTTATATTTTGTGTTATTTAACGGAGTTTTGGAGAAGAAGGAATTTAAGTATGTCTTGGTCCGTTGGTCTTTTGCGAGGTACGGTCTGTACATAGTACATACAATGTTATACAGTCTAAAATTTGAAAGTAATTTCAGCTGTCAACTGTAACCGAATACCCTTGTTAAAGTAAAGGTTTTAACCAGTTCTCGTTAGGAAGAGAGGACATCCACTTTATACAGCTTAAATTTTGCAAATCTTTGATTTCTGTTTTACGAATGTCCATTTGAAAATTTGAACCTATAAAGACATTTTGTATATAGTTAATAGAAAAAAATTGTCAATATTGCAATGTTTGAAATCGATTTTTGCATCATTTTCTTCTCTGTTTTTCATTGTGCTATTTTAATATTTTTTTTTTCCACATCACTATTCGCTTTTACTGCATTCATTGTAGAACATTCTACTTAACCTTTCTTCTTTGAAATCTATTAATAGTAAATTTAATTATATATAGGTAATTTTGTTTTGTGGTATAATGAAAGGTTGTCGTATCGTGCTATTAACAGAAATGTCGCTTTTATCTATCATTTTAAGGATAATGTTGAAGATAGAACGTTCAAAACTTGAATCTTTCTCTATCATGAAACCATTATCATCAATTTATATCAACACATATTCATCTTTTTCTTTGATTTCAAATTTATTTAAATTAAAGAAATAGACTTAAGAATTCCAAGTTATGTCCCTTGCATGATTAAGAAATCTTAATAGGTAGACTCACTTGTGGACATCAAACGTTGGATTCTAGAAGTAACCTGTACTTAGTAACATGATGACCAACGTTTTAAAATTATTCATTTATAATGTTAAGTGTATGGGTAAGAGTTATTTAGTATTTTCAAAAGGATAAGTATTGATCGTAATTTTCCTCTATTTTCCAGGTGAGTGTTACGCTGTCCACCATTTTAACTACAACTTCGTGATAAGTATAAGCAGTGGAGGTAATTGTTTTATTTTCTTTTGTAAGCGTTTTTGTGTGTGAATATAGATAAACTAT
>NC_090759.1:21706496-21711496 GCF_036898095.1 Palaemon carinicauda
ATATATATATATATATATATATAATATATATATATATATATATATACATATACATATACATATACATACATACATACTGTTTATACATACATACATATATGTGTGTTTTAATTCTTTCATTGTATCATGTTTTGAATATTGTTTTCCTCCTTGGTCTTCATGCTAACTCTCATCTTAATTTATGGGACAAAAACTCGTGGCCTATTGAATTCCTTATCCCTGATCTGAATATTAATCTCTGACCATCCTTTGCATTCAGACCATCTCAGACTGTACCGCTCATTACGTAGTACTAGATATGCAATTGATTCTAACAGATTTCCCTCTTCCATCATAAGGCTTAATACTAAACAGTATTTTAGAAACTTTATTCTAGCAGTGACTTGATTGTGGATGATCTCCCTTATCAGGCAGTTGAATTGGTTGAACTTCAGAAGTTCAAATTTGTTGTCAATGCCTTTATTTTGAATAGGTAGGAAAACATTAACGTTTCATAGTTTATATGTGACATATATTAAACGCGTACTAATTGAGTATATTTAATATTCTATTTCTAATTTGTAGCATATTCGTTATATCTCTATTAAGAGTCTATTGGCTTGAAGTATTCTGCTTTTCCCATTAGGGTTGTAGCCTGGCTTTTACTTGTTTTATATATATATATATATATATATATATATATATATATATATATATATATATATATATATATATATATATACAACAACAACAACAACAGCAACAAATGCAGCCGTTTCTAGTCCACTGCAGTAAGTGCAAAGGACTAGTCATGTCGGTGGGTTGGCTGTTTTCATCACCACGTTAGCAACTTTGGATTGTTGATGGTGGGAGCCTCAAGGTTGATCGCTCATAGCAAACCAACCTAGTATGGGTGGTCCTGATCATGGCGATGTACAAACAGTTTCACCACGTTAAGGTACAGGTATTCCAATCAGGAAGGAAGATTGTGTGTATATATATATATATATATATATATATATATATATATATATATATATATATATATATATATATATATATATTTATATAAAGTGTTTGTGTGTGTGTATCAGGACAGCAACCGACCCTCTTGTAAATACAATACTATTCACATTTCTTTACCAATCGTTTTCCAATATTAGGGTATAACAAAGGCGTTGAAAGTCTCCAATGTGCAGTTTTTTTTATCAGCATACGAAAATTAAATGATAAAATAGATGTGTTGTACTAGAGCTGGCATGCATTCATAGCGATTTGTTTTGATTATTGTTTGAATATTTAAAAAAATGGGCGAGATTAAATACGGTAAGTATAATTTAACTAAAGGCTAAAAGTTTAGTGTCATATTTTAAGATCTTTATATGATAGATACCGTATTAGAGTAGGAGAATTCACTTAACACCCGGTAACATGTATATATATATATATATATATATATATATATATATATATATATATATATATATATATATATATAAATAAATAAATAAATAAATAAATAAATAAATAAATAGATAGATAGATAGATAGATAGATAGACTGTAGGCGTACTGTATGCGTAAGTGTATGGTAAATGCATGCAAATATAATCATATGTATATGCATTCATGAATAATTATGGAGTGTGAAAATTCAGCTCCTATCTCTCTCTCTCTCTCTCTCTCTCTCTCTCTCTCTCTCTCTCTCTCTCTCTCTCTCTCTCTCTCTCAAGAAGTGTAACTCCTCTCCTATCCCATTGCCTGTTCACTCCCCTTTACCCTGTTGCTTATCTTTTTGCCAATCTTAATGCCTCAATGAAGCGGCAAGCTCAACCTCAAAGAAGAATAATGACCATACGCTTAAGTTCATTAAATCTGTGTACTTGGAAATGTATGGGCATGTCAGGCTCCGCCCAGGTGAGTTGTGCCTCTTCGATATGACTTCTTGAGAGAAAGAGAAACAAATGGATTCTCTCAGGTAATGTGGAGGACTCCCTTGGGAGTTTTGGGTGTTCTTGCGCAGTGGTTTTGTTGATTAATTTTAATTCCTTTTTGTGATGTGTTTTGATATATTAGTTTCTCATAATTCCCAGGAATTGTATTTCTACAGTCTTATAATGAAATGGTCACAAATATGGGAAAAATTATATTCTTGGTTTGAAAGTTATCGTTTATTTGAGTGTTTAGATAGTCAAAGGGAATGTAGTGGAACACAAAAATCACTTGTGATGTAGAATAGAATCATAGTTTCATGATAGTGATCGAAATGATGCACTAGCTTTGACTTGTACAGTATAGTTGTTGTTTTTATACGAGTTACATAATATCGAGTTTTGTATAAAACTAAAAGCTATTTCAGGGCCACTGGAGAGATGTGTGTGATAATAAATTGAAGGCAATGACACAAAATTTCCCTTGAAAAATGGAAATCCTTTAAATTTATTTAATAAAAGTTATATCATATGTTTACCTTTAAGTAATAGATGGAGACTAACTATGACAACTATACTCAATTCTTTTTAATGAGGCGCATTTGCACCGACTCGCAGCGGTGCCCCTTTAGCTCAGAAAAGTTTCCTGCTATCTGATTGGTTAGAATTATCTTGTCCAGCCAATCAGCGATCAGGAAACTTTTTCGAGCGAAAAGGGCACCCCTGCGAGTCAGTGCAAATATGCCTTACTAAAAAGAATTGACTATAGTTTCCTAATCATTTTTGTCTTGCCATCAACATCAATTTCACATGACTTCCGAGGCGCATGAATTGCAGCTTGATTTATATTAAAGAAATTTAATATTTATATAGATCTGATTCCTGTGGAGAATGTAACCCTTCGCTTGCAAAAATTCAATTATTGCAACAACAGATCAAGTCAAAACTAAAAAATAAAGTTTTAACGAGATAGCTTTCAATTTAACTGCAGAATTGTAAAACATTTTGATTAAAGATGTGTTCATACTACTTTTTCCAACTGTTGTTAGAACTTTCCAATAATTTATATATTTACTGTATATAATATAGACAAATTATATAACATAGGCTCATATATATAGATAAGTCAATCCGGCTACATTCACCAAGGACCGAGAACCTGGTCTTGAGATATCAAACACACACACACATATGTATATATATATATATATATATATATATATATATATATATATATATATATATATATATATATATATATATATATATATATATATACACAGGGTCTCCCGAAATAATGTATACACTCTTTGGATTGTTACACTTGTTCAATTTATTGATATTATCGTGGAAAACAGATTCACAGGAGAGAAACAATGCACATATAAAGATTCTGAAAATCCACAGTGAAAAAGTAAGGATACTTGGGGCAATTTGAGAATGTTAAAAAAAAAAAAAAGATCAGCTCACATAAGGTGTTCAAACTGGTTGCCGTTCTGCTCATTACACTTTTTGCATCGTGAAAATATGGAACTACAAACTGTTAGTAGCATTTCTCTCGGTATCTGAGCACATTCTTCTTCAGTCGCCTCTGTAAGTTCATCAATTGTTTTAGGTTTTCTGCTGTACACTTTGTCCTTTAAAGATCCCCACAGTACACCTTGTCCTTTAAAGATCCCCACAAAGAAAAGACCATGGGTGTCAAATGTGGTGACCTAGCAGGAAATTCAACGGCCCCTCTTCTTCCAATCCATCTGTTTTGCAGGTTTTCATGTAGATATCCTCTCACATCACGATGAAAGTGTGGGGGTGCACCATCAAGTCCCCTAGCTGAAAGTCCACACCAGACAGTGACTCCAGGCAAATTCAAGTGAGGTTCCACTGTAAGATGAGGATTTTCTTGTGCCCAGTAGCTGCAGTTATGGCGATTTATCGAGCCATTTAATTTAAATGAGAATGTCCAAAGAATATTATTATTATTATTATTATTATTATTATTATTATTATTACTTGCTAAGCTACAACCTTAGTTGGAAGACCGGATGCTAAGCCCAGGTGCTCCAACAGGGAAAATAACCCTAAGAGGAAAGAAAACAAGGAACAATAGAGTATTTTAAGAACAGTGACAACATTTAAATATTTCCTATATAAACTATAAAAACTTCAACAAAACAAGAGTAAGAGAAATAGGATAGAATAGTGTGCCCGAGTGTACCTTCAAGAAAGTGAACTCTAATCCAAGACAGTGGAAGACCATGGTACAGAGGCTTGGTGCTACCTAAGACAAGAGAAGAATGGTTTGGTTTTGGAGTATCCTCTTAGAAGAGCTGCTTACCATAGCTAAAAAGTTTCTTCTACCATAACTAAGAGGAAAGTAGCCACTTAAAAATTACAGTGGAATAGTTAACCCCTTGAGAGAAGAAAATTTGTTTGGTAATTGCATTGTTGTCAGATGTATGAGGACAAAGGAGTATATGTAAAGAATAGGCCATACTATTTGGTGTATATGTTGGCAAAGGGAAAATGAACCGTAGCCATAGAGAAGGATCCAATGTAATACTGATAGGCCAGTCAAAGGACCCCATAACTCTAGCAGTGTATCTCAACGGGTGGCTGGTGCCCTGGACAACCTACTACCTATAGGCCAGACTAATGGGTGTATATCTAGGCAAAGGAAAAATGAACCGTAACCAAAGTGGGATCCAATGTATCACTATCTTGCCAGTCAAAGGACCCAATAACTCGCGGTAATATTTCAATGGGTGGGTGCCTTGGCCAAATTACCACCTGATCATATGGATATATGGTCAGTTTCTACGGTATTGTCCAGCAAGGATATTGTCACTGTCCATAGTCTCTGCCATTCATGGGTGACCTTTAAACCACTACCTTTTTGTGACATTTTAAGAGGCGAAACCCGTTACCTTGCTTTTTTCACCCAGCTTCTTGTTCTACGCACAAAAGCCTTTCTGATTTCAATTATTTGAGTATCGCGGTACTCTAATTCCCTCCTGCAATTGAAAATATTATACAATTTCCATAAGATAGTGTCTTGTTTATTTTTTGTGTATTTAGTTTGAAATGTTGAAAA
>NC_090759.1:21716496-21728996 GCF_036898095.1 Palaemon carinicauda
GCGGCCATATAGCATTGCAGGGAATATCTTTTGAAATTTTTATTTTGCATGTAGCATTATTTGCATTAGAATTTACCCTTAGGTTATATTCTCTATTTGCTAGATAGCATTGAAATGTTATAAAAAAAAAAAAACCTTGTTCCTTTGTTGCTTAGCTTTGAATGAAACTGACCTACATTTTGTAATCGGTTGTACACATTCAGTATAAAAATTATTTCTACATCCATAAACTAAATCCATACTTGCCAGATGTGTGGGAAAATGTTAACTTCAATAAACAAATAATATTGTTAACATTAATCACTAATAATGATGAAGAGAGGAATTTTCTTTATTTCCTTTGAGAATATTAATGGATTTAAGGAAAAAAAAAAGGGGGGGGGGGCTGGCTTGAGTATTTCTATACGTATTGGATACCAAATTGATTATGGCTTGGTAATGATGATGTTTTTATTTATGGTTGACAACACTCAGTAGATAATGATAGATAGACAATGATAGAATTATCAAATGAACATTAGCGGTAGCAGTAAAAGCAGAAGCCAAGTTTGTTGATTGATCTTCAGCCAATACTTCCCCGATTATAAGTAATGGGTTGTCTTGAAATATCGCGTAATACACATCATTTATTTAGCTCCATTGCGTATGGAAACGTCATTGAAAAGTACATCACACTCAAACACACCTTTTTCGCCACAACAACTTCGAAACTTCCATACTGGGTGATCATGATGAATACCTCGCTGAGAGGAAATGTGTACGCGCCTGTGTTTGGCTTTGAGGAAAGGTGAAGGTAGAGAGGCGCAATACTCCACGGGGATTGAATGGGGATGTTGGGTCTGGTGGGGAGGTGGGTTCATGAACACTTAGGTTGGGGAGGCGGAGGAATTGATGAGGTGGTAAGGGAGAGAGGAAGGTACTTGGGGGAAGCGGGGGAGAGGATGAGATTGACGCCCTATGATTGGTGGCGCGTCCAGGATCTGGGCGGAAGGGGACTGGCCCTCTGACCAACCACTGTGACGGACAGTCCCTCCCCATCTCTGACCTCCCGGCAATCCTCCATCCCTCATGTCCCCCCTTCCTTCTTAGATACTTGTATCCACAAATCCTCTTTGTTCGTTTGAAAGGTTCCTAATATACAAGAAAATTACAGAATTATTCTAATACTTGGGTCTCTCTCCCAGTCTTTAAGGAAACTGTTCTTTGTGGATATGCTGGTTCGGAGGTCACCCAACCACTTACGATGACGGGGATGGAGGGAGGTGTGGTTGTTGTAGAAAGTTGATGATGTGTTGATGGTAGAACCGCTGTTTGCCGTGTTTTGTGTTAGGTGTAGTAGTCGAGGTTAATTGGTTTTATATTTCGCAAAGATGGATGTACTGCATTAAATGCCCAGTTTCAACGTTTATTTGAAATTTCGTGACCATCTATTTTCGAAATATTCTATATATGTACATTATGTGTGTAGTTTGTGATTTCGTATACAAGTAAATATACGTAATCTCACATATTGAAGGAATTTTGCAAAGTAAATGCTTTTGAAATGTCATCATAAACACATTTTCCTATTTGTTTATATATATATATATATATATATATATATATATATATATATATATATATATATATATATATATATATATATGTATATATATATATATATATATATATATATATATATATATATATACATATATATGTGTATATATACATATTGTATATTATATATATATATATATATATATATATATATATATATATATATATATATATATATATATATATATATATATATATAGCGACCGTTAAGTTGATGATGTTCCTCGAAATGCAAACACACACACACACACACACACACACACACATATATATATATATATATATATATATATATATATATATATATATATATATATATATATATATATATATATATATATATATATATATTCAGCATTTCGATGAACAATAACTTAACGGTCGCTACCATATTCACATTACATCAGTTGTACTGGGAATGGGAAAGTCTTGTTACAGCAGTTTGTTTTAGACCCTTTTATCCCCCTAAATGTTGCAACTTCTCTTTCGCTTCATGGATATTAATTAAGGTTCCCACTTTCCAGCAACTCTGTATATTCCATGCGTCCAGCACTTCCATGATCTTACTCTCCTCCCCTCCTCTGACATATCTGAATCTGAATTATGTCAAATTCAATCTTTTACCCTCCATTCTTTTTGATGGTCAAAGTTTTAAAACTGTTATCAATCCCCTCACTTACTCTAAACTACTTACTGCTATTGCCACCTATTACCACATCACTGTTATTATTATTATTATTATTATTATTATTATTATTATTATTATTATTATTATTATTATTATTATTATTATTACTACAAGCTAAGCTATAGCCCTAGTTGGAAAAGGTGAATGGTATAAGCCCAAGGGCTCCAACAGGGAAAAATAGCCTAGCTAGGAAAGGAAACAAGGAAATAAACTTTAAGAGAAGTATAAATAATCAAAATAAAATGTTTTAAGAATAACAACATTAAAATAAATCCTTAACATATAAACTATAAAATCTTTCCCCCCCCCCCAAAAAAAAAAGAAAAAAAAAGATGAAGAGAAATAAGATAGAACAGCATGTCTGATTGTACCCTTTAAACAAGAGAACTAATGCAAGACAGTGGTAGGCCATGGCACAGAGGTTATGGCAGTGCCCTAGACCAAAGAACAATGGTTTGATTTTGGAGTTTCCTTCTAGAAGAGCTGCTTATCGTAGCTTAAGAGTCTCCCTTACCGTTGCCAAGAGAAAAGTAGCCACTGAACTATTACATTGCAGTAGTTAACCCCTTGAGCGAAGAAGGATTATAGGTACGTGAGGGCAGGACAGTGTGGTAAGAATAGGCCAGACTATTCGGTGTATGTGTAGGCAAAGACAAAATGAGCTGTAACCAGGGAGAGTATCCAACGTAGTACTGTTTGGCCAATCAAAGGACCCAAATAACTCGCTAGCTTCAACCCTCTTTAGTTCTACCTCTCTCTGCATTTCCATTATGGAGACTTGGATCAACAATAACTTAATCATTCTCACCTAATACTCATAGATAAGTTTAAGTGTCTTCCTTCCTTGCTTTGCCTGTTATGGGACTCTTCTCTAAACCGACCATCATCAGTTATCTGTATTCCCAAATATCGATGTGAATCAACTTCTTTCACTCTTCCGCTATCTACATAAACATTCAACATGCTGCATTCCTGGTTTCAGTATACTGTCATAACCTTAGCCACGATTTCATTAGCTCCCAACATGCAATTCTTGTAATGCTTTCAAAGTCAATTGCTAGTTGTTTTTTTTTTTTTACACTATGGTAGATTATCTCAGGATCGTATGCAAACCTAAATCATTCTACACTGCATTCACAACTTATTTTTTCTCTCAATTCACATCATATTCAGTACATTCTTCACATCCTATATATAACTTCTCCTTGGTCCATATTCCTTATTTGTATCCAACTTCAACACACTGCTTGTGTAAACTTGAACCTCCCTTTGAAATTTACCTTATCCAGATATACATTACCAACCAGATCAGCCTCCTTATCATTCTAACCTCCCTCATACTGAATCATTTCCCATGTAATATTATATGACTGATTGTCTTTATATTCTTCAAACCATTAATGTGTGATATATACACGCACGCGCGCACACATCATTTCACTATATATATATATATATATATATATATATATATATATATATATATATATATATATATATATATATATATATATATATATATATATATATATATATATATATATATATATATATATATATATATATATATATATATCTGAGAGAGAGAGAGAGAGAGAGAGAGAGAGAGAGAGAGAGAGAGAGAGAGAGAGAGAGAGAGCAATGGGGGTGCAAAGCTGTTGTGGTTCATGAATGGAGTGCAGAACCAATTTTTTTTTAGATGATACATGGCTGATAAGGGATAAAGGAGAGACTGCAGAGACTAGTGAAAGAGTATAAAAATATATTTAGAAAAAATTGAGTGTAGATATGAGCAAGAGTTGAAGCCATGATGGTTAATCGGTTAAGGGAATTGAGGTGTTTGAGAACAATGAACATCCGTGTGTTTGATGAAAGAAAAGAAGTAATTGATCCTCACAATCGTAGGAAGTTAGTATTTTGGATAATTTTAGGATGAGAGAAGAAGCCAAAGTGCGTAGTAAACTCTCTCTCTGTGCAAGTGGAGTAAAGATATTGAGAGAAAGGGAGATAAATAAGGTTGTAGCCGTACACATGAGTTTTTTTTTTTTTTTTTTTTTTTTTTTTTTTTTTTTTTTAACTTAGTATAAGCGACATAGGAAGAATTATTAAAAATTGGGAAATGATATGCAGACGAGTGGCTAAAATGCTTGAGTTAGGGAGAAGGGGACTAGTATTGTTGGAGAGACTTTAGTATTTTAGAAAGAGTGAAGGATGATAGGATTATGGGAGTGATGATGTAAGCGAATGAAGAAAGGTTGAAGCTTTTGATGTTAACTGTTTAGTGTTTATATTTTAAGAAAGTGAAAAGATGAGAAACTAAAAAAAAGTAGAATAAGCGTGTTTTCAAATATTTTGTAAATGTAGTATTCGAAGCATACAAATGAGGTAGGCATATGAAGTTGTGGTTAGATAGCTTTATACAAAAATGGACCTCCACTTCCGGGAAATGAAATTGTGTGTGATGCTTTTGATCCCTCTGGGTAGGTGCTGAAGGGACTGGTGCAACATAGGGCATCATTAACAATTCATCGGTTATAAGTGTTTTTGTGTGTGTATATATATAATATATATGTATATATGTAGGTATGTATGTATGTATGTGCAGAAACATTCACATACCGACAAATGCATTGAAGTGAATTGTTCTGTTTCAAGAGATTTCCAGTACTTGGCATTTGGTCCCTTAGCAGCTGCGTCATGAAATGTATATTTAGTGTTTTTAATTTTTTTTTTATCCATGTTCGCCCATTTTCGCCCATGAGTTTCCTTTTTGTACCAGCTAATTAATTTGGTAAATAGATTCGATTTACTATTTCGAAAGACAACAGTATATTTTCTGCTGTAAAGGAAGCATAATTGTACACGTAGGTTTATTAAGCAGTTTTCTATCAGGTTTAAGTAAATCACTATTTTCTCATTTTTTCTTTGATAAGGGAATTGTGCTCTTTCGTTTTACTGTTGAAACTAACTTTAATAATTTTAGTCGATGAATCTCGAGGATCTACTTAGGCTAGGATGGTTGGATATTAATGTAATTCATATGCTAATATCTAACGTTTTTGATGAGCACATGTGATAGTAACATAATTATCTTAATATTTAAAGTAACGAGTATGAAATGGATATATAATTTTTTTATATACCCTAACCCTAAACTAGGTTGTGTTTTAGCAGACGAGTTTTATATTGATTTTAGGATTTATATTCTACTGCAATGATTGGAAACATTTTATTGAAATTCTCAACTCAAATTGAATAATGATTCCTATCGTGAGTTCTGTTTTGAAGGTGAGATATTTGATTTATACATATGTCGGATACTTGTAAATGAAATTTCTTTTAGGTGTATCTATTTATTATAAAACCTTATAAGTCAATTACTTTTACTGTACCAGGTTTCGATTAAAAAAAATACTCTTAGTTTTGATGCAACTTAGTCATAGGTGGTCCCCTTCCTTTTTAAGGACTTTCTCGAAAGGTTTTCATCCTCCTTCTGTATTGGTTTCATAGTGATATCAATAATTTAGAGTTTTAGTAATAAACTAAATCGGGATAATTTAGACTTAGTCCAGTGATTTAAGAAAACGCTATAGGTGTACACATAGCCTATATATTCTATAAAGCTTTATAGATATCGTAGAACTTTTACATGGTATTACATTTTTACAGCGTATTGTGTTGACTAAAACACGGAAACACACACACTGAGCGAACTGCAAGAAACAATATTTCAAGTATGAGAGAGCTTACTGTCATTCATGTTCCAGTACAGGGATTTCAGTTAACATCACTTTTTGTGCCATGTTTCAACTTATGCAGTGTGTGTAGTGGTGTAGTTATTTCTTTTATGTCAATTTTACCCTTTTTTAAGATTTGGGGAATGTAAGCCTTTGACAGTTAGGTGAGAAATAATACCGAACTGATAACCATGGTAGAGCAATTAATCCTTCAGTCTTTTTTATGTCACAGTTGTCGTCCCCCCTACACCCCTCCCCCCCAAAAAAAACAGTTATATAATACCGATTTCCTCAATAGTTAGTGAAATGACAATCCCAGTTTTCATGTAACCAAATAGTTACATGATTTTCCAAATTTCAGTGATAAAACATTTTGCCGAAACAAGGGTGGAATTTTCCTTTAGATAAGCTCCGCATAAAGAATGAGTTTCAACGATTTGAAGATGTTCTCTAGTTGTTCTTTTTTATATCTAAATATTTGATTGAATAATTTAAACAATAATGATGATAAGTATGGTAATCGTAAGAGCACCGACTCCTGTGTTTTTATTGGGATTTTTATATTTCATCCTAGTGTATTTTATTAGATTAGGTTTGGCATTTCTGTAGATCTTATTGTCGATGTAAGCTTTCTTTATGAGAAAGATTATACATACATATATATATATATATATATATATATATATATATATATATATATATATATATATATATGTGTGTGTGTGTGTGTGTGTGTGTATCTATCTATCTATCTATATATATATATATATATATATATATATATATATATATAGGTCGAGTGTATATATATTTGAATTTTCTATATAACCACGTCAACAACAAATGTCTTCGTTTACTTTGTAAATTTGTTTCACTTCATGTTTAGGTTCTGTAAAATATACGGTTGTAATTACATTTTCTACAGATTCCTTATTTGATATGTGTTCTTGGCCTTTGGAAATTATGAACTATGGTTTTTAATCTTTGATTTACTTTCTGTTTATTGTTGACAGGAAATTATGAACTATGGTTTTTAATCTTTGATTTACTTTCTGTTTATTGTTGACAGGAAATTATGAACTATGGTTTTTAATCTTTGATTTACTTTCTGTTTATTGTTGTCAAATTATTAGCATATGACTGTTCTTAGTATTGTATAGCATATGTGAGATATTTTTACTATGTCCCGAATCTCATAATGATTCATAAATTCACATATTCGTTCTTTATTTATTCATCAAGTTCATTTATAGATTTACTGTTTATTATACTTAATGATGAATCAATTTATTTATCTTCAGTGTTTCTGTAATGTCTTTCAGATGATCTCATCCTCCACTGTACTATCTTTGCACGGTGTTCATATTCGTATGTTGTGGTCTTCTGAACTCTCTCTCTCTCTCTCTCTCTCTCTCTCTCTCTCTCTCTCTCTCTCTCTCTCTCTCTCTCTCTCAGAATGCACTTGACTGAGTGCAATGATAAGCCACGTTCCGACCACTGAACCCAATCCACCCATAGAGCTACAAGAGGCTAAGCAGCCTTTGGAGTTATGGGCCGAACATGCGTCGTAATACGAAACCAATTTAATTGGGTCGTGATCTATGAAAGAGTCGATCTGATAACGGGAGAAGTAGGTATATAGATTTCGTTCTGTTTTTCTGTCCATAACTCCATCTCGACCACAACGACCGCATAGTCTTGTCCGATGGGCGTCCCAGTTGGGGCTTGTGAAGGTCTCGTTAGCCTGGTTAACCCCGAAGTTTGAACCCTTTGGGTCAAGGACTGTTAACTAGGGTGGTGTTTGGGCGATGGTGAAATGACTGGGAGTGTGATTGTATTAATATCTTCCTTATAAAATAAAGAGCATGTGTCGGGTTATATATATATATATATATATATATATATATATATATATATATATATATATATATATATATATATATATATAATATATATATATATATATATATATATATAATATATATATATATATATAAAATTGTCTCGGTTTCGCTTATATCTCCCGTCCCTCGAGTAGTGGTGAGAGGGAGTAGTCAGCCCATGTCAAATGGGAGGTGCGTGTGTGTCCATATCTATAAAAATATTTAGTCATAATTTTTGACTGCTAGCTTACACTAATATTTGTATATCTGAAATTGTAAAGAAGAGTAATCATTAAATTGTGCTCGTACTTTAGCAAGAAAATAGTGATTATATTGTTTCAAATAAAAAAGTATCTTAGCAGCAATTAATGAAAAATGAGGGAAAGAAATGTTAGAATTTGTAATCATCTCAACAGCATGTGTCAGAGAGCAGGTGTATAAGCGTATTATTCATGCAAATTAAGCCATATGATATTCATAATTCTAAAAAGAATTCACATTTTCTAATGTGAGCAGCTGCCAAATAGCTGTAATAATAAACCTCAAGAGCGATGGCAGATGTATGAACAGTTTATACATGTAGATTTATTTATGAGTAACAAATCCTTTTTTAATTGTATTTGAAGTTTTTTTTTTTTTTTTTTCAAAATATTGTTAATTGTATGAAGATGGTGTAATTAAATGCAGGGTATAGATTAAGGAAGTCCTTATATGGCAGCAATTTGCTTGTTATATGCCAATGAGCTCTCTTATTTACCAGTTTCGTCCTTTTTTAATGACTGTAGCAGAGTTCTTAGAGTTGGGAGCAACAGTTTTATATTCTTGGAGAGGACAGTAATTTGTATTATTAATTAAATTGTATACCCCCCTTACCTTGGTGATGAAGTAGTTGTTTGGTTATTGGTTATTTATGTGATCTCCGGCACCTCATTTTTAGGGGCTCTGTTCAGAGTTGTAACTATAGATTCGCATATGTATAGAAGCCATGGTCTATACCGTAGCCTGTGTACCATGTTTAGTTCTTTGGATGTGAGGACCCTTGCTTAAGTTCATTTGCAAACACACACATACTTACCAATTATTTTAAGCAATTCTTTGTTTTACGGTAGCAGTTTTTGTTTCATTTGAATTTTCTTTATTTTAAGATAGTTTTGTTATATTTTTTAATATTTTTTTATCCCTAAGCCATAGGTTTTTTTTTTTTTTTTTTTTTTTTTTTTTTTTTTTTTTTTTTTTTTTTTTTTTTTTTGCTTCCAGCGGTTTTAGTCAGTATCTAATGACTATCATTAGGGCCTTAGTAATTTTACAAAGAATCTACAATACTTAAAAAATCCGCTGTAGCTATACAAAAGAAAATTAACCGTTGAAAGTAGAAATTATAATAGATAGTAAAAATTAAAAAATCAGGTTGGTTGAAACAGAACTTGGCAATCCGTGTATTCCATAATTATGAAAGGTCAGTGATTTTCATATGAGTGAATGAAATAATAAATGCTCCTGGTAGCCTATTAGAATTGGAAACGTCCCGGCTTGGCGATCTGTTGGACAGGAGTTCGATTCCCTCTCAAGCTCGATAGTTTCTAATAGTGTTTACAATCTCACCATCCTATAAGCTAAGGATGAGAGAGGTTTTGGGGGCCAATAGATCTACCTGCCGAGGTATCAGCCGCCATTGCCTGGGCCTACCTGGTCTTCGCTTGATGAATAGGTTTTTGCGCAGATCATATGTGTACGTGATAGTATGTAGCCTCTGCCGTTCAAGTACAACTTTTAAAAAGAAATAAGACCACACGACAACAATCAATGGGGCCTTTGTTCGTGTATATGTTAAAGGATGTTTGGTTAGAAAAAGTTCTATCGTTGTATGTATTAATGTTTGTACAGGTGAAATAAGAGATTTGAGGTTTATAAACCCAAGTCAAGGAATCAACGATAGTGAGAACTATCATTGATATTGAACTGAATTTTTCATTCATTTACAAAATCAGTTTAGTGTAGCTCTAATTGATATAAGTTTGAACATTTTCACATTCCGGCTTGTGTTAAGCGCTTAGTTTATCTATCATGTATTTGTGTATCTTTTAATTTCATACGAGAAACGGCAGTTCTAGAATGTGTATATGAAAGTTATTCTTCATATCTAAGGTATCTTTGTAATAATGAAACCATATTATTATCTGGAGTCTTTCCAGTGTCCCTATAACGTTACGGCTATTTTGTTCATTTTCTAATTAATTTTTCCATTATTTTTCCTTTCCCATTGCGGTACTGCAGCAAGCTGTAGTGTGATACCGAGATTGCTGGAAATTGCACTTCAATCCGTTAGTTAAAGTCTTGAACAGTCACGGTTTTTCAGTTGAAACATGGCAGACCACGTTCCAGAATCGCTCTCCCAGATGATTTTATTGTAGGTCTCCATTCCAAGGTGATTTGAAGGTAATTATTGCCACCTGACGTTTAATAGCCCATTTGAGTTCTTGTGAGGCGTTCTTTCGTAACAAAGGTACGAACAAGTGCTTGACACAATTTTTACCTTAACGCTTAGGCTTTTATTCAAGGCAAATTCACTTTATAAGTCTGATGAAAGGTTGGTTACATGAATACCTAATAGCTGTATTAAACATCGCTGATCCTTTTTTCATATTGACATAATTATATCTTTTAAAGGATTTATGAAAACAATTTGTGGTTGTACATTTTGCTTCATTGAACCGCTGGAGTAGGCTGAGTCTCCGGACATGAGTATTTATTTCACTGTTCACTCGACTTGCAAAATCATGCTTATGCAACGCACCAATTACAGGACTTGGGTTATGGAGAATTTCCAGAAAATTTTGACTTACTATTCTGGACCTGCATTCCTACCGATTTATGTTGTTCACGATTTTTATTAATACCTCGTTGCAAGGCACGATGCAGTTGCTTCTTGAACGACGTGGCGAAGGGCATCATTATGATGATGTACATTTCGTTACGTCCTAGCCCCAGTAGTTAGGTCGTTCCATACTGACTGGATGTGAAATTACGCACGCTCGTTTTCTTTATCCTTGATTGACGCTCGTTTTCTTTATCTCTGATGGCCGCGGATGTAGCACTGCAAGATAAATTTCCAAGGCTCGCGAATCTGCAGCCCGTCAGGTTTACGAATAGAAAGTTCTTGGTGGTGATTTTATTTTTCGTGTGAAAGCATTTTGTGCTCTGTAACGGTGGTATTACGACAAGTTCTTTCAATTTCTATTGGATAATTCTCTGTGACGGTGGTATTACGGCAAGTTCTTTCAATTTCTCTTGGATAATTTTCGCAACTTTTAATTTGTTGGAGTATCTTGCTTTAGAGTAAAGTTCTTTTAACACCCATAGGTCATGTTGTATTTGTAGCATTTGATTATATTTGGTATTTCATGTGTTAAGACTGGCCTAAACTGCGTGGCATTGCAAGAAGGTTACTGTCCCAAATAGACATATTCGAACCTTGTCCTCATATAGCATAGTTATGATAAGATCCTTTTTATATATAGGTTTACGATATAGTTGAAATTTACATTTCACGCCCTTGTTGAACTGCTATTCCAGCCATACGTTGGATGAGCAAAATATAGTCATTAAATTTTCTAAAAGTTATCCAAGTATTATTGTTGTTATTATTATTATTATTATTATTATTATTATTATTATTATTATTATTATTATTATTATTAATTGCTAAGCTACAATCCTAATTGGAAAAGCAGGATGCTATAAGCCCAGTGGCCCCAACAGGGAAAATAGCCCAGTGAGGAAAGGAAACAAGGATAACTATATATTTTAAGAACACTGACAACATTCAAATAAATATTTCCTATATAAATTATAAATACCTTAACAAAATAAGAGGAAGATAAATTCGATAGAATAGTGTGCCCAAGTGTACTTTTAAGCAAGAGAACTCCAACCGAAGATAGTTGAAGACCATGGTACAGAGAACAGTGGTTTGATTTTGGAGTGTCCTCCTAGAAGAGGTGCTGACCATAGCTAAAGAGTCTCTTCTACCCTTAACAAGAGGAAAATAGCTACTGAACAATTACAGTCAGTAACCCCTTTTGTGAAGAAAAATATTTGGTAATCTAAGTGTTGTCAGGTGTATGAGGACAAAGGAGAATCTGTAAAGAATAGCCCAGACTATTCGGTGTATATGTAGGCAAGGGGAAAGAACCGTAACCAAAGAGAAGGATCCATCGTTGTACTGTCTAGCCAGTCAAAGAACCCTATAACGCTCTAGCGGTAGTATCTCCACGGGCGGCTGGTGCCCGACCAACCTACTACCTACATGCAGTTAATATCTTAGAAAGGGTTACGGTAAGTCATATCTGATTTGAAAGGGTTACGGTTAGTCATATCTGATTTACTTTGAAATATGGTAATTAACTCAACTGTGGTGGGTTACAGGCAAATTGAAACAGGTCTTGGTCTTGCAATCTGGCATTGCATTGAAACTTGCTGAGTAAGGGATAAGCACGCATGTTTACTGAAGGCGCATACATATATATGTATGTGTGTGTGAATGTTTGTGTATTATGAAATATTTTTTTTCCATGCAGTTCAGTCATCATTATT
>NC_090759.1:21733996-21738996 GCF_036898095.1 Palaemon carinicauda
TTTTATTTTTTCTTTTAGCAAAATGTCTTTATAATATAAAACTTTTTTTTTTACATATACTATGAAATTATCTATGATTTTCAGTTAAACCATATAAGTATGAAAGTAGATTCTTGCGAAATAAATTCTAAAAATAGAACATTACAACTTTGCTATCAATAACCAGTGTGATAAAGAAGTAGTCAATGTGACACAGATTCTAGATTAAAAACGTTAGATATCATCCCGTAGAGTTTTACACTGCTAAGTTTTATGAATACGGTTTACTGTAGTTGCTACAACCTGGGTTGTGGATGAAATAAAATCCCCCTCTATTTATGGATTTTAATTTTCTGCCTGTCAGATCTGCAACTTGGTAATAAATTGGGATGTATTTTTTTATCACTGATGTTTTAGATTAATGGAACTGAGCGTTGTTATTGAATGAAATTAGTGTATACACTAACCTGGATTATGCGGAATATTTCATTATGAGTCCTAATGGGAAATTCGGGTCGCGTTTTTGTCGGAATAGTGAGGCGAAACAGGGCGCGAAAATTTCACTAAACTGAATTTAATTCTGTTTGTGTGCGCGTGTGTATGTGTGTGTGTGTCTGTCTGTCTGTCTGTGAATGACAGTTTTGCTTACGTCCCCGAGTGTTTGTGTGTAGTGAAATTTCTGTCTACGATAATTATATATCTATAAGAACAGTAAGATGCGTAAAATTATTACTAATCCTAATTTGGTGGATGACTAAGCCAGATTAGGGGTGAATATAGTTGGATTTGTCCTGAAATCGCGACGATATATATATATATATATATATATATATATATATATATATATATATATATATATATATATATATATATATATATATATATATATACACATCCTGTAAGGGTATGTGTGTGATGTTTGTGCTTATATATAATTGATGACATACTTTAATGTAGTTTGCATTATATTTATTATAAATTGTAATTTAGAGGGTGTGATAGTGTTTTGGATGGTTACATCCTTAATTTAGTTGGTAGATGAGAGTAACCAACAAATATTTCCGAAATTCCAATTTAGTCTTCTTTCGACCATATAAATCCCACTGTATTGCATGGTCGATTAACTTCTTCCATCTATTTCTACTCCTTGCATCTTCTTCCCTCAGCCCCACCTCACCCATATCCCTCCTCACCTCATCCATCCATCTGATCCGCTGACGCCCAACACTCCTCCTCCCCATCACTGGCATGTGATTGGTTCCACCTGCTCTCTTCTTATTACATGACCATACGATCTCAGACAAGCTTCCCTAGCCCTTTCCTTTACATATACCATACATTCTTCTTATGTCTTGCCTCTCCTTCCTTTAAAGGCTTTTAAAGTCTGCTTATGTATGGCAGAGCCAAGGGTCAGTGACATTGCCATATCGAGTAGGACAGTGCCCTAGTGACATCTTAACTTTCCTTCCTTTAAAGGCTTTTAAAGTCTGCTCATGAGTGACATAGGCAAGGGAGAGTGACATTGCCCTATCGAGCGGGACAATGCCCTAGTGACATCTTAGCTTTCTTTCCTTTAAAGGCTTTTAAAGGCAGCTCATCAGTGGCAGAGACAAGGGTCAGTGACATTACCCTATCGAGCAGGACAATACCCTAGAAACCGACCGTATGTACATTGAATAGCGCCCAAGCCCCCCCCCCCCCCCCAAGCCAGGACCAAGGAGGGAAGGGCAATGGCTGCAGATGACTCAGTAAATAGACATGTAGGCTTCCCCCCCTCCCCCGCCCATCTTTAGCTCACAAGGATGATGAGGTTATAACGACAAAGAAACTAACGATTTTGAGCGGGACGCGAACCCCAGTTTGGACGTTACCACATCGGCTACCACCACCAAATTGATATTCTATCAATCCATCTCAACATCATCATCTCTGTTCTTTTCAACAGTGTCTTTTCTTTCCTCTCAAGGGCTCAAGTTTCTGTCCCATATACGAGTAGTTCTTTTACCGTAATGCTATGAATAGCTTTATTACTGTTGGCGCACGCAATAACTTTTTGATGTGTGCTTTTAAACTTGGACAACTTCAACGCGAACTCTCTCTCTCTCTCTCTCTCTCTCTCTCTCTCTCTCTCTCTCTCTCTCTCTCTCTCTCTCTCTCTCATACAAAGGCAAACGTACCCTGAGCATAAGTAAACCACAGACAATCGTAGTGTGTCAGCAGACGAAATTAATGTAGCTGAACAGTGTTTATCAAGTCTTTAGAATTATGCCATTGTGCCTTTCAGGTTGTTTGGAGAGAACTTTGTAAATATACTACAACCAAATAGTTCATTCTAATTTTACAGTGAATTCCACTTTATATATATATTTTTGTATTCCAGCAGAATTTTTTTCTTGTTTGATCATAATTATTACTTTACTCCTATTCACAGTAAGAAAATATTTTTGTTAAGTGAAAAAAAAATCCTCTTCAGAAAGCACCTTGATTTAATAAAGAAGAAACAGTTAATAGATAGAGAACACATAAAAGTGGCAATGAAAATGTTAAACAAATTTGGATACTTTAAAAAGTGTGTTGGCATCACTCCATTCTATCATACGCAGTGTAATTACTTGAATTAAAGTTGGTGAGTTAAGCAAAAATGATATTTCCGTCAAGTTCATATTTCTAGTAGTCATGCACATATTGTGTGTGCATAATATATATATATATATATATATATATATATATATATGTATATATATATACTATATATATATATATATATATATATATATATATATATATATATATATATATATATTAGTGCGCATGTATGTTATTATATGCAACTGATGAATCGACAATGAAACTCCTTTGAGAGTGCTTTTTCAACTTTACCACTTCATTCATATTCACAAAAGGCTCAATAGTACATTAAAACACTCACACCTACACACAGCACTAGTTACTTCTACCCTAGACTATGTGTTTCCTTTATTTAAGGAACTTTTTGTCAGGTAAATCTATTTTATGTCAAAGCAGACAAGATTTTATGGTTGGTCTTGACTTTAGTACAGCTTTTGGCAGTATTAATCGTGATGCCTTTGTTTTCAGACTTGAACAAATGATGGCTGGTCATGTCTTTATTGAAATTTTACCAAATAGGTTACAAGTATAGTTGATGATGGATACCATCCCAGCCACTGAGGGGGGCAAGCCAGCCTCAACTTGGTGCCGGTCCCAAGGCCCGGTAAATGGGGAAGGTTGGTGGCAGGAAAGCACCCGGCCATGAAAAAGTGACAACAGGAATGTAGCATCTGATGTTCCCCTGGGTAGTGTTCTTTGTCCTTTCCTTTAATTATATTATATATATATTATATATATATATATATATATATATATATATATATATAAGCATGCTATGGGATTTGGCAGCGAAAACAAATTTGTTACTGACCTAGATTGTTACTGCGGTCTTTACATCGATCCCATCAGATAATTATTAATCGTTCATTGATGATTCATTCCTACTGTAAAATGACAAAGGAATCTGGATTTTCAGTTAAATATTATGAGTATTATGTTACCAAGCGGTTTCACTTCTCTTAGTTCCATGATATCTTTAATAATTTTATTAGAGATATACAGCACGTAACAGTTCCGACTTCTGTACATTATTCTGTTCTCGCTGAAATTTTGTCCTTTTGATTATCTGTTTTGTCATTTATTCAAAATTGGTTTCCATTTTCGTAGCTGTTTCAAATCGCTCTTTGGTATTATTTGTTTCGGTACATTTCATTATGCAAGTTCTACTAAAACACTCATGCTCCTCATGTAAGATGAAATATTTGCCAGTTCATCGGACCAAGTTCAAGGCATTTCTGAAAATATAAGAGACTACAATTTGCGATAAACTAAAGCGTGTGTTCTGAAATGCAGCAGCCACCGAACTGAAGACGACCAACATGTGTCCTCGTACTCAACTTATGTATGTGGAAAGTACTTAGCTTACCAGTGGTTGGTCAGGAAAATTGGTTGGAACGCAAGTTTTATTAGAATAAGACTTGACTATTCACTTCCTTAACCCTTCAGTGCTTAGCAATTTCTTACTTGACTTAAAAGATTTTGGACAAGTGTATGTCTAAACACGGTAAATTATTTAGCTCCACGTAAACGAGTCATACGTGTAGGGACCTCTCATGCACTGGTTTGACTCCTGCTATGAAAGGTAACTGATACTTGGGTTTCCTTTACTTGGAAAAACAGCCATGTATTATTATTAAGCAAATATAAAGTTCAACCAGTAGGCTACACACACACACGCATATATATATATATATATATATATATATATGTGTGTGTGTGTGTGTGTGTGTGTGTGTGTATAGATATACAGAGAGAGAGAGAGAGAGAGAGAGAGAGAGAGAGGTGTGTGTGTGTGTGTGTATATAGATATACAGAGAGAGAGAGAGAGAGAGAGAGAGAGTGTGTGTGTGTGTGTGTGTGTGTGTGTGTGTGTGTTCTGGACAACGATTATGAACTTCCATAGAGCCCGTATATTTTCCCTTGTATGGCAACGGAAATAAAGAGGGAAATATAAGGTGTAGTACATATGGTACCAACAGGCCATAATTAGAGGCAAAGTCCTCCACACCGGAACAAGGAATAGATGCGCAGGTTGCCCTGGAGACTCGGCAATGAGACTCCAGGGGATAATTCGAAGGGTCTAAGAGAGATCATACTTGGACCCACATCGAAATCAATGAAGCGCGGGAATGGCTCCGAGGGGAAAAGGCCGGAGGTCCTGGTGTCGTTAGTTAAAGGAAAAGATTTGGCCTTATTGACAGCGGAGTTTTACCTTCGAGCGGTAGGAGATTTGGTGTTGTCGATGAACGGGTCGCGATGTTGTGCCATACAAATGATGAAGAGGATAATTGGATTATTTGAGATTTTTACCCACTCCTTGGTTTATTTTGGTTATGTATTTATTATTGGTAGGTTTATGTATGTTGCGAATTATAATTTGTAATTATTGATTG
>NC_090759.1:21743996-21773996 GCF_036898095.1 Palaemon carinicauda
TCCAGCAATCTTTTTTTTTCCCCATCCCGGTTTTCTTTGCCAAAACAGAGGGAATTGGCTTTTCACCAACCATTATCTACTGGAGACCAGGCTTCATGAACTAACAAATTGCTTTTTGAAAAAAAAAACTACAAAATAGGTTCATTTACATATCATCATTGATGGAAAGTGACGAGTAACCTTATATTGTAATTTCTCTCTAACAATGATAATCCCTCAACAATAGGATGAATTCAAGTATCAGAAAGGAAACAAAAACTCAGAGACGAGTTGGATCTTTTTTATTACTATTATGTCTTGAATACTTTAAGAAAAGGAAAATGTAACAGAAGCATCTGTCTATTTTAATCTGTTTCTTTGGAAATACGAACCGGATTAGATGTCTTCTACTGTCTTGAGTTACAGTTCTTTTGCTTGAGGGTACACTTGGGCACACTATTCTATCTAATTTTTCTTTCTCTTGTTTTGCTATTTTTTTTTTTTTTTAGTTTGTATAGGAAATATTTATTTTAATGTTATCAATGTTCTCAAAATATTTTATTTTTCCTTGTTTCCTTTCCTCAATGGGCTGTTTTTGCCTGTTGGAGCCCTTAGGCATATAGCATCCTGTTTTTCCAACTAGGGTTGTAGCTTACCAAGTAATAATAATAATAATGATAATAATAATAATAATAATGATAATAATAATAATAATAATAATAATAATAATAATAATAATAATAATAATAATAATAATAATAATAATAATAATAGCCTACCATTTGTACGCCGCAATCCATTGCAAACTTCTCTCATTTATTATATTTTATTTTTGTTCAGGCTTCAGATGCTTCATCTTTAAAGTTTCATTTATTAATCTATTTACTAATTCTTTGCATTCTATTGACTTTGTTTAATGAATTATGCAACTGTGTTTTCTCAATAATAATAACAATAGTAACAATAATAATTTTGCATGATTTATATTCCTGTTTTAAATGCTCCTTTAGGCAGTGTGGCAAGAGTTAGCAGTTTTTAAGGATGGGTAATTTTAATAATTGATCACTTGTGTTATTAGTGTGTTGCGAGACGAGAAAATAATGTTTTCCCTGAGACGGTCTGTCGAAGCTACACAGCCAATGCATACCAACTGTAACGAGGAGGTTCTGTTGCTTGCATAATTATTAGCAATAGGCAATTCATTACACAGCGAAGATTATTCTTTACATATATTTAGAAGGTATTTGTTAGAAGTGGTGGTTTCATCTCGTCCAAAAAAGAATTGCATTTTTTTTTCTATATTTTCTAGATTCAGTTTGGGTTATTTTAAGTAAGTAAAATAGCAACTTTATTTAACAAAAGTAAACTATGAAGGGATAGTAAAAAGAAGAATTTATACAATTCACTATGTTGATATGTTTTCAAATCCTTATTGTATATTACTAACTTTGAAATTATAGAAAGAAAATCTACCTTTTATACAAATATAATCGTGGCTAAACCATATTTTGCTTTACTCTTATTAAAACTTTACAAACACTACTCTACCAAGGTTACCTAACTAACTGCACTAACTCTTTCACCCACCTTCTCTATCAGCTGAAAAGAAATATTAAGAGAACCTTCTTTTCATGATGCGTCCTAAAGATTAAAACTTGTGACACTGTTTAAAGTAAAACTCTTCAATCTGTCTTCAAATCAAGTTTGCTTAGTATTTGGGGGAAAAAATATTTGTGTTTTCCTTGTCGGAAACCTGTAATATAAGAATGACATCATTTCATTTTACGTCTATGCCAAGTGTTGTCTAGTCAACCACTCATAAAAATCGAGTCCAATATCTGAAAAGCGTAATGTTACAGAGCAAGAAGGGTCTCATCCAGTCTATCCAAAATAGAACATAAAACTTACACTTGAAACTTAAAAACGTTTGCGTCTTGTGTTTTGTCCATAATACCTAAAAAACACCGAGCAAATTATATTCTCAGCTATATCAGCTCCCTGATGGCTTTGGCGTTGAAGTTCGTTTTCCCAGAACTAACGACCCGGGCTAAAAGCCCTTGTTTAAGGGTTTCATTATTGTAACGTTCAAAGCTGATCGTATGAGGGAAATCACGCTGATGTCTGCCGTTTCATTTAGCGTCTTTTAAAGACAAATCGAGTTGAAAAATAGCAGGAAACCACAAACCCTCTTTTCTCTTTCTCTCTCACACACTCACTCTCCAGATTTTCTTTCTCTCGGTGCTATGATGCATGCAGGCATTTACATATGAATAATTCATCGCTTCCTCTCCGTGGATGGTGTGTCTGTCTCTTTGTGAAATGAAGACGAAAATTTGTCAAAAACTTCGTGTGCCTGACTGACGTGGTGATAAGAGCGGTGACATGAGTTGCCATGTGTTTGTAATTCATATCATCCTTTATCAACTTTATAGCGATAAACTCTCAAGATGATCCTTAAGTGGAGTGTGTTTATTGCACAAACAGGCTAGCCAGGGTTTCGTAAGCGTGATGCCTGGTTATAATTTTCTGGATAAAAAAAGACGAGATTTTTTTCCCGTTCTTATTGAGACCACTATAATTAAATGACGTCATGATCCTAAACATCGCGTCCACCAATCGCGCGATTTTTCGCCTACAAGCTGCCGAGTTGACAGTGTTGCTGTCTCTATATTTTCTCCGTTTGTCTGGTTTGTTACAGGAAATGTCAGTTGAAAACTACTTGATCGGTTTGAAACACCATTTTTTGTTCACAAATAAAGATCCTAAACCTAGATGGGAAAGATATCAATATAGTTGATAAGTCATCAAGCGGTTTGTCGTAGAGCGTGGTAGTCACTTGTCCTTTTTTTTTATTACTATTTTCTTTTATCGATGAAAAACTAACCGCAACAGTGCCGCCCGCCTCTTCCCGGTAACTACTATATGCATAAAATTTTAGGTAAACAATACCTTATTGCGGAAGATAAAGATCAGCGTTTGACATCCCTTGACTCGCTAATTTCCTTCTGGATGACGCCTGTAATTACCTGTACTAGGTAAACCGCAAAAATATTTTTGCAGGGCGGTAATAAGCGAAGATGGCTTGCATCGTGGTAAATTTAGTTCCATTTCCGCATTGTCTTTAATGAGACAAATAATTGGTTTAAAATTTGTTAGTATGAAGCACAATTAATTTATTTCCTGAAATTGTTTTTAGTTAGACCAGTAATTGGTTTAAAATCTGTTAATTTGAAGCACAATTAATTTATATTTATAGAAAGTGTTTTAACTTAATCAAGAATTGGTTTAAAATCTGTTAATTTCAAGAAGAATTCATTTAATTTCAAGAAATTTTTTTTAATTTGATCAAGAATTGGTTTAAAATCTGTTAATTTCAAGCACAATTCCTTTATATTTCTAGAAATTGTTTTTAATTAGGTCAAGAATTAGATTAACATCTATTAATTTGAAGCAAAATTCATTTGTATTTCTTGAAATCGTTTTAGATCAAGAATTGATTTAAATCTGTTAGTTTGAAGCATAATTCATTTATGTTTCTAGAAATTGTTTTAATTTGACCAAAAATTGGTTTAATATCTATTAATTTGAAGTACAATTCATTTATATTTCTAGAAATTGTTTTTAATTAGACAAAGAATTGGTTTAAAATCTATTATTTTTGAAGCACAATTCATTTGTTCCTAGAAATTGTCATTAATTAGACTAAGAAGTAGTTTAAAATCTATTCATTTGAAGCACAATTCATTTGCTTCTCGAAATTGTCTTTAATTAGACCAAGAATTGTTTTAAAATCTAATAATTTGAAGCACAATTCATTTAAATTGTTTTTAATTAGACAAAGAATTGGTTTAAAATCTATTAATTGAATCAAAATTCATTTGTTTCTAAAAATTGTTTTTAATCGGGCCAGTAATTGGTTTGAAATCTATTAATAAGAAGCATAATTCATTTATAATTCTCGAAATTGTTTTTAATTAGACCAAGATTTGGTTTAAAATCTATTAATTGAAGTATAATTCATTAATGTTTCTAGAAAATGTCTTTAATTAAGTCAAGAATTGGTTTAAAATCTGTTGATTTGAAGCATAATTGATTTCTATTTCTAGAAATTGTTTTTAATTAGATCAAGAATTGGTTTAAAATCTAATAATTTGAAGCACAATTCATTTATATTTCTAGCAATTGTTTTTAATTAGATCAATGATTTGTTAAAAAATCTGTTAATTTGAAGCACAATTCATTTATATCTCTAGAAATTGTTTTTAATTACATCAAAAATTTGTTTAAAATCTGTTAATTTGAAGTACATTTCATTTATATTTCTAGAAATTGTTTTTAATTAGACCAAGTTTTTTTATTTAAAATCTATTAATTAAAGCACAATTCATTCATGTTTCTAAAAAATTGTTTTTAATTAGACCAAGATTTGGTTTAAAATCTATTAATTGAAGCAGAATTCATTCATGTTTCTAAAACTTGTTTTTAATCAGACCAATAATTGGTTTAAAATATATTGGTATGAAGCATAATTCATTCATATTTCTTGAAATTGTTCTTTAGACCAAGAATTCGTTTAAAATCTAATAATTTGAAGCATAATTCATTTATATTTCTAGAAAATGTCTTTCATTAGACCAAGAATTGGTTTAAATTCTGTTAATTTGATGTAAAATTCATTCAAGTTTCTATAAATTGTCTTTAATCAGCCCAAGAATTGGTTTAAAATCTATTAATTTGAAGCATGATTTATTTATGTTTCTAAAAATTGTCTTTAATGGAACCAGGAATTATTTTTAAATCTATTAATTTCGAGTCAATTCATTTTATGTTTCTGGAAATTGCCCGAGTTCAATCTAGCGGAAAATGAATTCAGTGCTTTAACGGTTTTAGAAGTTAACTAAACTTGTAAGATAAGTTTTCCAGAGAAGCATTTGTATTTGTTTTGTCTCTCTTTCTTTGTTCGAGTCCTTATCCCCTACGTTTGAGCGTTTTATGGTTTGTGTTGACGTCTGTATCAATTATTGTTTAGGTTGTGTTGTTTGAGTCATTATCCCTATTTCTGAGTATTTGTGAAGTTTTCATCTGCACATATTTTTTTCTGAAGTCTTTTTGTCTAATGGTTTTATCCGTCATACCTTCTCCATTACTTTTTATATGTATAACCTTTTGTATCTGTTGTATTATTCGAGTCTCTATCCTTATTTCTGAGTATTTTGTACAGTGTTCATCTCTCTCTCTCTCTCTCTCTCTCTCTCTCTCTCTCTCTCTCTCTCTCTCTCTCTCTCTCTCTCTCTCTATATATATATATATATATATATATATATAAATATATATATATATATATGTATATATATATATATATATATATATATATATATATATATATATATATATATATATATATATATATATATTGTGTGTGCTAAATGTTTAGTCTGCCATAACTTGATGTTTGTATTGTTGAAGTTTTTATCTTATTTCGGTGTTTGTTTTTCCATTTTTACCAATCATTTCGAGTATGTGAGATGTTGATATTTTCACCGTATTTTTTCAGATCATCCGTTTTGTTAGCGTCTGTTCATGTGTCCGTCTGCAGGTGTGCTATGCGCTGAGTCACTAGAAGATTTCACGGCCATAATTTCCGATTAAGCGCTTGTTACTCGAGCAGCTACTATATTGCATCGCTCCTCGAGTTTTATTGTTCATTCTGTACACTCCTTTGTCTGACCATTCCTTTTTCATTAGTCCTTTTGTCATAAATACAACCTCTCTCTCTCTCTCTCTCTCTCTCTCTCTCTCTCTCTCTCTCTCTCTCTCTCTCTCTCTCTCTCTATATATATATATATATAATATATATATATATATATATATATATATATATATATATATATATATATATATATGTATGTATGTATATATATACAAATATATATGTATAAATACATATATATATATATATATATATATATATATATATATATATATATATACATATACATATACATATATATATTTATACTGTATATACAAAAACAACAAATGCAGCCGTTTCTAGTTCAGTGCAGGACAAAGACCTCAGACATGCCAATTCATGTATAATATATGGCCAGTTTTCATCACCACGCTAGCCAGTGCGGATTAGTGATGGTGGGGGATTTTTGCATGATCACTCACAACAAACCAAACTAGTATGGGTGGCCCTGTCTAGTATGTTAAAAATGGCATTGTTCCAGAAGCAAATCATATCCCTTCCATTTTCATGCTGTATATGAAAATATGAATCCATTTTAATGATCGTGTCGTCGTCTCGCAGCTTCTGATGCACGTTCCTCCCCGATGCCTTCTTTGTTGCTTGATCATTCATTTCCGCCTTTGTTTCCATCTCTTCTCATTCTCCTTCCCTTGCCATCATTATCATTACCAAGGAGAGCTATTTTTAATGGATGCAATTGCCATTGGAACCTCAGAGCTGAAAGCAACTTCTCTTCTCTCGTCTCCCCTCCCACTCCTTACCCTCCCTTTTAGAAATAAAATCGTGTGATCTCGCTGTCGTTCCTTTTCAAATATTAACAAGAGAGCAAAAGCGAGTAAAAGAAAGGGGGAGAGCTCATTTCGAAGATGACTCTCTCTCTCTCTCTCTCTCTCTCTCTCTCTCTCTCTCTCTCTCTCTCTCTCTCTCTCTCTCTCTCTCATCGAGCATGACGGTGAAACGAGCAAAAATATTTGGCCCCGAATGCAAAATCTCAGATCTTTCTCTGGTTAGTGTTTCGCTCCCATGAACACCATATCTCCCTCATTCTCACTCTCCCATAGCTCCGCAAAATTCTATTTCTTCCCCATTCCGTCTTCTCCTCTGCACCATTTATGGCGAGACCAGGGCTGGATTGGGATACGAGCGAGATAGGTGATAGGTGGTCCCAGTTTTGTACCTGTAATTAGCTAAATTACCTGACGGGTACCGGACGTTTTGTGATGTTATCGATACGCCAGCTAGAGTGATTATGACAGCAGATGATGACCTTCTCCTCCCCCTCTTTCCCCCTTCCCCCAACGTCTCTCCTCACAACTCTTATACAAAAGGCGGGATGGCCAGCATTTGCTTTTGTTTTCGACCGGTGTGTAATTTCCAGGGATCTTACGCCCATGATTTTTATGCCGCTGTGTGTTTTGTGTGCTTATGTCCGGCTGCTTGCAATCGTTGGAGTCGATTCTTTTCTCTTTCGCCAGAGGTGGGCTGTGGTTGTTGCAAGTTGTGGGATATGAATCAAGGTTTTTTTTTTTCTTCAATTGGAAGGTGCAGTTAGTCAAGTACGCACCTTTTGTGTGGTACAAAGATTGGCTCATATATGATGGGTCCGTCGATGGCTTCCCAACCAGCCCACTCAGCTGCCGTCTGCTGGGATCAAGAAAAGATTTGGCTAGCAATCTTTTTGCGAGTATGCATATACAGACAGACAGACAGGATTGCGTTGCATGTCATTTAAAATCGTTGTTCTTTAGTAGTAAAATTTACTGACTGCATGTATTGGTTTTTCATGATTTTGTCCCCGGCGTTTTTAAGCATCGAAACACATCTGGACGAAGTTTTATAAAATACACATTTTGCCCCTTAGAATGGGCGGAACCATAAGGGTAAAGCCTCCTGGTACTTAGCAGTCTTCGGTGATGTAGTTTTGCTAGTTTTATGCCGTTTTATTGACCCCCGGTTGATGCTGATGACTTCCCATTTGAGGCGCGTGGTACTCGGCAGGCTGGAAATTGAATTCAAAAAGCTTGGAAATGGAATCAACGAACATTGAGAATGGAATTCACGAAGCTTGAAATTCGAATCCATGAATCTTGAGAATGGAATCCACGAACCTTGGGAAGCTTTGAAATCGAATACATGAATCTTGAGAATGGAATCCACGAAGCTTTGAAATCGAATCCATGAATCTTGAGAATTGAATCCACGAAGCTCTGACATCGAATCCATGAATCTTGAGAATGGGATCCATGAATCTTGAGAACGGAAGCCACGGATCTTGAGAACGGAACCTACTAATCTTGAGAATGGAATCCACTAATCTTGAGAATGGAATCCACGAAGCTTGCAAATCGAATCCATGAATTTTGTGAATTGAATCCACGAAGCTTAGAAATCGAATCCATGAATCTTGAGAATGGAATCCACGAAGCTTGAAAATCGAATCCATGAATCTTGAGAATGGAATCCACGAAGCTTTGAAATCGAATCCATGAATCTTGAGAATGGAATCCACGAAGCTTTGAAATCGAATCCATGAATGTTAAGAATGGAATCTATGAATCTTGAGAACGGAAGCCACGGATCTTGAAAACGGAATCCACGAATCTTGAGAATGGAATCCACAGAGTTTTGAAATCAAATCCATGAATCTTGAGAATTGAATCCACGAAGCTTGGAAATCGAATCCATGAATCTTGAGAATGGAATCCACGAAGCTTTGAAATCGAATCCATGAATCTTGAGAATGGAATCCACGAAGCTTTGAAATCGAATCCATGAATCTTGAGAATGGAATCCACGAAGCTTTGAAATCGAATCCATGAATGTTGAGAATGGAATCTATGAATCTTGAGAACGGAAGCCATGGATCTTGAAAACGGAATCCACGAATCTTGAGAATGGAATCCACAGAGTTTTGAAATCAATTCCATGAATCTTGAGAATTGAATCCACGAAGCTTGGAAATCGAATCCATGAAACTTGAGAATGGAATCCTCGAAGCTTTGCAATGGAATCCACGAATCTTGAGAATGGAATCCGCAAAGCTTTTAAATCGAATCCATGAATCATGAGAATGGAATCCATGGAGCTTGGAAATCGAATCCATGAATCTTGAGAATTGAATCCACGAAGCTTGGAAATCGAGTCCATGCATCTTGTGAATGGAATCCATGAATCTTGTGAACGTAAGCTACGGATCTTGAGAACAGAATCCACGAATCTTGAGAATGGAATCCACGAAGCTTGGAAATGGAATCCATGAATCTTGAGAATTGAATCCACGAAGCTTCCAAATCTAATACATAAATCTTGATAGTGGAATCTAGGTAGCTTGGAAATCAAATCCATGAATCTTGAGAATGGAATCTATGAAGCTTGGGAATCAAATCCATGAATATTGAGAATGGAGTCCACGAAGCTTTGAAATCGAATCCAAGAATCTTGAGAATAGATTCCACGAAGCTTGGAAATCGAATCCATGAATCTTGAGAATGGGATCCACGAATCTTGAGAACGGAATCCACGAATCTTGAGAATGGAATCCACGAACCTTTGAAATCGCATCTTTGAATCTTGAGAATGGAATCCACGAATCTTGAGAATGAAATCCACTAAGCTTTGAAATAGACTCCATGAATCTTAAGAACGGAATCCACGAATCTTGAGAATGAAATCCACTAAGCTTTGAAATAGACTCCATGAATCTTAAGAACGGAATCCACGAATCTTGAGAATGAAATCCACTAAGCTTTGAAATAGATTCCATGAATCTTAAGAACGGAATCCACGAATCTTGAGAACGGAATCCACGGTGCTTGGAAATTAAATCCATGAATCTTGAGAATGGAATCCACGAAGCTTTGAAATCGAGTCCATGAATCTTGAGAATGGAATCCACGAAGCTCGGAAACTGAATCCACGAAGCTTGGAAATCGAATCTATGAGTCTTGAGAATAGAATTTTCAAAGCTGGGAAATGGATTCATTGAATCTTGAGAAGAATCCACTGAGATTTGAAATCATATCCATGAATTTTGTGAATGGAAATCACGAAGCTTGGAAATCGAATCCATGAATCTTAAGAACGGAATCCATGTAGTTTGGAAATCGAGTCCATGAATCTTGTGAATGGAATCCATGAAGCTTTGAAATCGAATCCATGAATCTTGAGAACGGAATCGAAGAATCTTGAGAATGGAATCCACGAAGCTTTGAAATTGAATCTTGAGAATTGAATCCACGAGGCTTTGAAATCAAGTCTGTGTATCTTGTGAATTGAATCCATGTAGCTTGGAAATCGAATCCATGAATCTTGAGAATGGAATCCACGAAGCTTTGAAATAGAGTTCATGAATCTTGAGAATGGAATCCACGAAGCTTGAAATTCGAGTCCATGAATCTTGAGAACGGAATCCTCGAAGCTTTGAAATCGAGTCCATGAATCTTGAGAATTGAATCCACGAACCTTGCAAATCGAGTCCATGAATCTTGAGAACGGAATCTACGAAGCTTGGAAATGGAATCCATGAATCCTGATATTGGAATCCATTAAGCTTGGAAATCGAGTCCATGAATCTTGAGAACGGAATCCATGAAGCTTGGAAATCGAGTCCATCAATCTTGAGAATGGAATCCACGAAGCTTTGAAGTCGAGGAGTTCATGAATCTTGCGAATGGAATCTACGAAGCTTTGAAATCAAATCCATGAATCTTAAGAATGGAAGCCACAAAGCTTTAAAATCTAATCCATGAACCTTGAGAACGGAATCCACAAATCTTGAGAATAGAATCCACGAAGCTTGGAAATTGAATTCATGAGTGTTGAGAACGGAATCCACGAATCTTGAGAACGGAATCCTCAAATCTTGAGAATAGAATCCACGAAGCTTGGAAATTGAATTCATGAGTGTTGAGAACGGAATCCACGAATCTTGAGAACGGAATCCTCAAATCTTGAGAATAGAATCCACGAAGCTTGGAAATCAAATCCACGAATCTTGAGAATGAAATCCACGAAGCTTGGAAGTTGAATCCATGAATCTTGAGAATGGAATCCACGAAGCTTGGAAGTTGAATCCATGAATCTAGAGAAAGGAATCCATGAATCTTGAGAACGGAATCCACGAATCTTGAGAATGGAATCCACGAAGCTTGGAAATGGAATCCACTAATCTTGAGGGAATCCATAAATCTTGAGAATGGAATCCAGGAATCCTGGAAGTCGAATCCAAGAATCATCTGAATGGAATCCACGATGCTTGGAAATCAAATCCATGAATCTTGAGAATGGCATCCATGATGCTCTGGAATCGAATACAGGAAGCATTGGAATCGAATCCATAGATTTTTGGGAATGAAATCCATGAAGCTTTGGAATCAAATCCAGGAAGCTCACTCGAACCGAGTGTCCTACCACCAAAATTGAAATATACAATTCAGGATGCCAGAGAATTCTATATCAATCAATCAATCAACCATTTATTTGTTATTTTCGATTGGTATATAAAACTTTACCCACGCTTTAAAGAGTTTAGACTGTTGTTGCCATTATTTCTTCCTGTGAATTACTCTCCTTGTTGAGAGTATCGTATTTTTATTTATCGAATGAAAGAAGAGTTTGGTTCATTTCATATTTTTAATATTTCGAATTTAGACTAAAGGTGAATAATTAGAGAAAAAAAAATGCTTTTATACGTTTCTTTTTCCAGCTGGATATCTCTAGAATCGTATCACATTATGTATGTATGATTTTTGGACTTTTTTTTTTTTTTTTATTAGGAAGATATTGTGACCCGTTAATTAAAGATTTAACCTAAATATTATCTTTCCCTGCCCCCCGATTCTATATATGTGTTACTGTGATCGAGTCTTGTTCGCTTTATTTTTTTTTTTTTTTCTTTTTTTTTTTTTTTTTTTTTTTTTTTTTAGGAAGATATTGTGACCCGATAATTAAAGATTTAACCTAAGTATTATCTTTCCCTGCCCCCGATACTATATATGTGTTACTGTGATCGAGTCTTGTTCGCTTTTTTTTTTTTTTTTTTTTTTTTTTTTTTTTTTTTTTTTTTTTTTTTTAGGAAGATATTGTGACCCGATAATTAAAGATTTAACCTAAGTATTATCTTTCCCTGCCCCCGATACTATATATGTGTTACTGTGATCGAGTCTTGTTCGCCTCGTAGTAAAGACTTAAAAGTAGAATTCTCTGCAAATTAGACACTGATATGTGTTTGATTTGTACCACAGTTCACACACGCACACACATTCCTAATATTAATCAAAGGCATTGTGGAAAAAAATCCTGTGCTCACCAGGGCTCGAACCTGGGACCTTCTGTGTGTTAGACAGATGTGATAACCACTACACCATGAGCACCACGTAAGAAACCGCCAAGACTTGTCCACCAAATCTCTCTCTCTCTCTCTCTCTCTCTCTCTCTCTCTCTCTCTCTCTCTCTCCCCGTTACATAAATAAAGTTTGTGCCTAGTATTTTATGTTTACAAAAGGATGATTTTCTTTTTTCTTTTTTTGTATAAGTGTTGGGACTATAATTTTGTCACATTTACTTTCAACAGTAACAGACATATGATTTGTGTGTTTCTATTAGTTTTAATATTTCTGATAATTGATTTATGCATTCCTTATGGTTGTTAATTGAGTGGTCATATCGTATACTAGCGTTACAGCAGTCACGGTCATTGATGCCGTGATGATACCTTCATTAGCTTTGTGTGAGGGAGAAATATTGTCATCATTAACTAATATTAGGATAATTTACACCGTGAGAAATACGACCTCATTTATTAGTATATAAATGAGAATATGTAGACGCGCCTGCCCGCTCGCAAACTACCTGACCACACCCATTTTGTCCAAAGGATGATTTTTCCTTTTTATATGATACTAAAAATGAGACTATAATTACAATGAATACATAATTATCCACATTACGGTGATTACAGGAAAAAGGGATATTTTTTTTTTTTTTTTTTTTTTTTTGGCTATCATAATACACAAAAGGGGGCGTAATTTAGAATTTACAGCTTTCTCCCCAGACGTCCTGTCCTAAAGTTGATTTATGAGGCTAAAAATTTCGATTCTGCCAGTGATACTTTTTTAACGTTTTCTTCTCACTCCTTTCTACGATTCCTTTTTATTTGCTTTTTTTTATCATTTTTCTTTGCTTCATTTACACTCGGTGATGTTTTTCATATTAATGTTTCACTGGTAATTAGAAGTGTAATTGTTTTATGTAAATTTTCTAAAAATTTTATTTTATTTTTATACCTTATGTTAATGTTTCTCGCAAGTTTCCGGGATATCAGGAACATTGTTTACCTTTTTTTTTTAGTAATTAGATGGTTGATTGAAGTTTCTCTCTCTCTCTCTCTCTCTCTCTCTCTCTCTCTCTCTCTCTCTCTCTCTCTCTCTCTCTCTCTCTCTCTCTCTCTCTCTCTCTCAATTTGGGTCTTCGTGGAGCTTTTTAGAATATATTTTATAATATTTGCTTATTCGGACATTTACTGTCTTGACCATTCTTTTAACATCGTTGCTACTTTTCCATTGTTTGCAATATCGGTAGTCCTTACGAATCACCACTGTTAGGGCTTAGTTTAATAATATTATTTTTCCTACCCAAGCTGCAAGCTCAGTACCGAAAGAAGATAGAGAAATAACGAATAAACTATACAGTATGATAAAGAAATTATAAAAAAATACAAGATATCTCTGGATCAGTACCAATTTTAAAAGTAGATCCGTTATTTTAAAAGTAGATCCGTCATATATAAATTATGAAACTGTTTTACCTTTTTATTTTCTCTCTAAGAAACGTAGGGTTACTTGCATTTGTGTGCTTGTTTCACGGTTTTTTTTTTCAGCAGCATCTATAACTTCTCACTACTTTCTCGTCGTATTCTCTTATCAGAATCAAATTTAGTTTTACTTGTGCTGTTTTCTTATAACCATCGCTGATAAAAGCTACTATACTAAACTCTGTTGCTATCCATACAAATATTACTTCATTCTGTTGTGAAGCTTGTTTTTGCATTAGCCTTCCTAGTCTGACAGTAGATATCCATAACTGTTACATTCAATATGTAAAGCGAAGGTACTGCGATCTGCATTTATTTATTCATTTATTTATTTATTCATTTTTTGCATCTTTCGAGTATGACGTTAAATATGCATTGTAAATATCCGTGTGTCGTTATTCAGGAAATATAAAAGAATAAAGAAAATTCCATATTCTAATAGTAAATGTTTATTATGTCTAATCTTGGACCGGGCTTTTCTTCTCTTGCGCATTCTCGACCCGTAGACTTTGCTCGTCTTAATTCGTGTCTTTAATGAATTCGCTTTTCCAAATAATTTGATATCCATATTCACTTTTACTTGTATTATTATATATCATTAGGCTGCCCTTGTAAATTGTTTGTTAATGTGGCCAAGTAAATACCTTAAATTTTACTCTAAGGCATTCACTTTGACTGAACTATGCTCTTAATTCAGTTTTTTATTATCAGTATTGTTGTTATTGGTAAGAAGCTCATATTCTTAAGGAATGAGCTAATACAAGGTAAAGCTATATTAAGATTCCACAGAATATAGTAACTATAAAAAATCTATGAAGAAGGAACATCAGTATTACACATATAGCAGATAGCAAGGAACAAAAATACGTTTAATGTATGACAATAAACTAATAATAACAAATGCGAAATAAAAATATGCTTTTGATGACTAATAATTGATGAACTTTAATTTATATAACAAACCAATCAAACAAACCACAGTGAGTAGACAGGTAATTTGAAATGTATAAGCAAAGGGCAGTGGATATGAGTATTCTGTGTTTGTATGAAGTTGAAGAACTCAAACCTAAGACCAAGAAAGGCTATGGGACAGACTCAAGTTTTGTGAATAAAGGCTGTATGGACACCATGCGTCATAAGGCCACTTAATCTGCACCTGGAATGATTTGAGCCGTCACAAATAGCAGCACAGATAATAAAGTTAACCATGCAAACTTGGAAATGTAGTAGATAGACCTGGAGTGATAATTGATCAATGAAATAGTAAGTGTAATAATGGATTTTGAAATAATCACATGGATTATTGTAATTTTGTTTCCTTTGATCACTCCACCAGTTAACTTAGCAGTTTTTATTATTCTCTGTCCCTCACAATACTCGAATGTGTCTCATAAAACTTTTTCATTGTGTTTTTACTGTATCATAGATTGCGGGTTTGCTCGTAATGCAAGTCGGCAAATGTTATTCACCCTCGTCCCCCCCCCCCCTCCCGAGTCTTTTTACTTAGCCAATTTTCTTACAGTCATTGGTTCTCCTTTTGCGCACCAGATCGTCGTTCCGTCTGCAGTCATTCTTAGCAAAGCGGCCATAAATCTCTTGCCAGCAACGGAATTTCCGCTGGGAAAGGCGGAAACAATTAATTACGACGATATGATATGCTCATAAAACGATGTTTAAGAACAAGTAATTATGCAGTCTTTTGTAGTAGCCCGTGACGTTTGAGATGATGAGAATGATGCTGATGATGATGATGATGATAAATGCGGTAGTTACGATAGTGATGATGCCTGCAATCCTTCCCAATATTATACTCTCTATCATTCTCCCTTCCCTCATTTTTTTATCTTTCTTTCCCTCTTCAGTAGAGGCACTTCGTTGAGGGACATAATATTTTCTATGGAATTATGTTGTCGAGAGTTTGTGGAAGGGGGACGCATAATCTAAACCCTTTCTTTGGATGTTTAACGTCAGGAATTTGAAGGGAAATGCGAGTTATTTTTCATATTAGGTTGGATTAGAGTCTGATTGACTGATCCCGAAATGTCACGCATGGCAACGCTTACGTGTTCCGTCGGTTGAGCCTGATATCGATGCAGAAGATTAAGATAGGCGAAATTATCTGTAAATTTATTAGAAGTCTGAAGAGGAGGAAAGGTTGTATTTAACTTTGTTTCTTTTATAGGAGAATGATTGTTTGCTCGGTAATGTTGTTATTATTATTATTATTATTATTATCATTATTAACAACTAGCTACAACCTAGCGAGAAAAGCAGGATGCTACGACCCCAGTGGCTCCAACATGGAAAAATAGCCCAGTGAGGAAAGAAAATAAGGAAACTAAATAAACTACAGGAGAAGTAACGAACAATTAAAATGGACTATTGTAAGAACAATACCAACATTAGAATAAATATTTCATATATTATACACTAAAAACTTCAAAGAAACAAGAGGAAGGGAAAAGAAGATAGAATAGTGCCAGTCAAGATTCTTCAATAATCTCTGACAGGATTAATATAGCCTGAAATATGAATGCCTTAATTAAACTGGATCTTTTGCAGTCAAAAAGTCTTGAAAGAAAAATTGTTTTTTTTTTTTTTTAAATTAAAGCGATGAATAAAGCTTGTAATAAAGTTGACCTTTTGCATTTCATATTCTTTGGGAAAAGTATTCTAGCAATTTATATGTTAAGTGAGTTTCAATAAATACTACACCTAGAAGCTAATGCTATGAATCACTTTGTCTGTCTGTTGCCAGGATTGCATGAATACTAGAACAAAGATTCCAAAGAATCTTTACATAAGTATTCATTGTATTTTGGGGAACAGTTTATTGTTGAGAGAGATCCAGAATTTTGAATTATCCTATTGTCGTCACTGAAGATTTTAGAGGTTGGCAGTTTTCTCCAGTTTTTAAATCAAAAAAAGAAAAAAGAAAATATGATGCCGAGCATTTGGATAACATTAGGCCTACTAGATGTAATTAGAAAGCTTTGAGCCTCAGACTTTAATTTCTCGTTGTGTATTATACAGAAGTTTGTTTTCATCATTTTTATATTTATTTTGCAAATGAAAAAAAAAATCCTGTGAAGTAAATTTATCATATTTCTTCTTTCCATATAAAGAGGCTGTTGTTCGGGATAAAATGTTTAAGAGGAAACAAGTAAGAAACCCCCTATTGTTACAGTCCTTAGCTTAGATAAGGAGAAGGTTGAGGAAACATTAATGCTCAAAATTGTAAGATACAACCATTACTGAAACCTACATCGGAACTTGAAAGTCATATGTGGATAACAGTGTGTCAAATGGAAGACTGCATGTCATTGGGAAGGAAGAAAATAAGCCATTTTGAGACAAGATGCTGTGATAAATCAAACAAAAACAAATATACCATAACTAGATGTTAAAGACTTTATAAGTTTAGTAGTCAAGTTAGTGTTGTAATTTGTATGTGTATAAGGGAAACAAATTAAATGGGATGAGGGTTGTTGTTGTTGTGTTTTTTTATTTATTTATTTATTTATTTATTTTTTAGTTGCTGTTGGAGTCAAGGTAGTGGTGTGTTTTGAGTAATTTTGTATTGCTCTGGAAGAATAGATTGATAAAAAGAGGAAAATAATGTTGAAAGAAAAGGAATTATGGAAAAGGTTAACCAAATAGAATGCATTATTATTATTATTGTTTATTAATATTATTACTATTATTATTATTATTATTATTATTATTATTATTATTATTATTACTTGCTAGTCTACAACCCTAGTTGGAAAAGCTGAATGCTATAAGACCAGGGGCTCCAACAGGGTAAATAGCCCTGTGAGGAAAGGAAACAAGGAAAAATGAAATATCTTGCAAACAGTAACAACATTGAAATAGATATTTCTTAAATAAACTATAAAACTTTAACAAAACCAGAGGAAGAGAAATGAGGTAGAATAGTGTGCCCGAGTGTGCCCTCAAGCAAGAGATCTCTAACCCAAGACAGTGGAAGACCATGGTACAGAGGTTATGGCGCTACCCAAGACTAGAGAACAATGGTTTGATTTTGGAGTGTCCTTCTCCTAGAAGAGCTGCCGACCAAAAGAGTCTCTTCTACCCTTACCAAGAGAAAGTAGACACTGAACAATTTCAGTGCAGTAGTTAACCCATTGGGCGAAGAAGAATTACAGATGTTAGAAGGAATTCCCCATGCGCATATGTATGAATAGATATGTTTCCACACACACAAACATATATGTATATATGTATGTATTTATATATATGTATATATATGTATATTTTATATATATATATATATATATATATATATATATATATATATATATATATATATATATATATATATATATAGATATAGATATAGATATAGATATATGTAATATGTTACGGTCATTTTGGAAAATTGGTCAGTTTACAAAATGCCCGGCCATTATGCAAAAAGACCAAATTCGTGGTCACTTTGCAAAATGACCTAAATATCTCGACATTTTGCAAAAGGGCCAAGATATTGGTCCATTTACAAAATCATCAGTATCATCGTTGGTAAGGTTTCAGAATGTCCAATCAGCAAGTAACTAACCTAACCTAACCTACTTGCTGATTGGACATTTTGTAACCTTACCAACGATGATACTAATGATTTTGTAAATGGACCAAAATCTTGGCCCTTTTGCAAAATGTCGAGTTATTTAGGTCATGTTGCAAAGTGACCACGAATTTGGTCTTTTTGCATAATGGCCGGGCATTTTGTAAAATGACCAATTTTCCAAAATGGCCGTAATATATTTTGTATATATATATATATATATATATATATATATATATATATATATATATATATATAGATTTGTATATATACAAATATCTATCTATCTAGGTATCATATCCTCGACGTGGGCTGTCAATTGCCCCCACCTGGTCCTGTCTCTAGCTCTGTATAAATTGTCCAGGTGGTTCATCCTCATTTGCATCCTCCAGTAAGCTGTCCAAAAACTTTTTCCTTTGTCGGCATCTCCCCTCTATCTTTCCAGTAAGACTCAAAAGTTCGATCTTTTCTCCTATTACATGTCCCAGAAATTCCATCTGCCTCCTTATCACTTTTAGAAGTGATATCACGATTCACTCTTCTCAATACCTCCTTATTTGTTACTCTCTTTGTACAAGGGGTCTTCAACATTCTTCTGTGAAACTATAGTTCCTCTGCATTTATTTTACTTTTCAAGTTCTTGTTTAATGTCCGTGTCTCTGAGCCATAAATAAGTGTGGACCATTCATATGTTTTCAGTGCTCTAACCCTTATCTGAATCTCTTATCTTGTTTGTCCGTAAGGTTTTCAGATTGTAGAATGCCTTTTTTGCTATTAGTATTTTTTCCTATTTCTTTATTACATCTTGCATTTTATATATATATATATATATATATATATATATATATATATATATATATATATATATATATTTATATATATATATATATATATATATATATATATATATATATATAAATATATATATATATATATATATATATATATATATATATATATATGTGTGTGTGTATGTGGGTGTGAATATATGTTTATAACCGCTTCACCCATTGGTACCGTGGTTATGCAAACCCGCTTCATCAGCGAGAATTGAAATTGCTTTAAATCTAGGGATACCACTAGGTCCTGTTTCCTGAAAAAAAATCTGTTGTGTGCTAATTTGTTGAATTTGTGAATATTTCACGTGGTTTTGTGGTGGGTCACTGCTTTTATTAGCAGCTGTATCCCAAAGAAGTAGTGTTGAGAAATGCGAGGTTTACACTTGAGCAACCTACTCCAGGGGGAAAGGTCTAGAACATATATATATATATATATATATATATATATATATATATATATATATATATATATATATATATATATAATCACTAACACTCGTAATTTTAATCATAAATATCAACCAAAATGGCATTTCATACCGAATTCTACCTCTGGGGATGTACAGTATTTTCACCGGAAATTCATTTATGATAAGTACTTCTGGCTGGATAAGGATTTGAACCTATACCTCTGTGTCGAAACAATGCCTTGATAGCATGATTGTTTAGAGGAGTTTGCTGGCATTGTCCCGACTCATAGGTGTAAGTTTGAATCTTTGCCCAGCCAGAAGCATAAGGAATTTCCAGTGGAAGTACATCCCCCAAAGGTAGAATTCGGAATTAAATGCCATTTTGGTTGATATTTACGTGCACATATGTATATATGTGAGTGTGCTTGGGGACGTGCATATATAAGAATTTGTGTTATTTGCTGGTCTCGCAATCACCTTGCGATGACCATCTCCCCTATATAATGAAGAACAACTTGTCTGGCTATATATATATATATATATATATATATATATATATATATATATATATATATATATATATATATATATATATATATATATATATACTGTAGATATATTGCTTTCCGGTCATCCTTAATGGCATTGTCATCGGTCCTTGCCCGTCCTACGGGAGAGGGAGAGGGGTTGTCATGCCCTGGTGAGTGAGTACCCCGAGAGGTACACTCGGAAACCACAATCTGCCACTGTTTTCCGAAACTGCCGAGATGTAGTTAGGAAAGGGGGAGTGTGGGAAGGGTTGAATCTGTGCGTGCGTGTGTATATCTAAATATTTGGACGTAATTTTTGACAGCTCGGGTACACTAGTATATACTAATGATCAGCAGCCAAGCCGCCTTATCCTCCCCAACCAGAGCCAGAGAGGGCTAAGCACTGGTTGCGAATGACTCATCATGTAGGTAGACTAATATCCATCCCCTACCCCAACCCCGAATCCCTAGCTCACAAAGACAGACTGTGGTGTTGTGGAAACTACTTTAAGGAAAGCTAGAACTCTTGACCCCAGGTTTGATTGTCCCAGACGTTTCCATAGGCTAGCGTAATGTGCACTTGCGCTTTACCCATCTTATTTAACCCCCAACTTGTTCAACACCTCTAAGCAAAATTATGTCCTATTCATGTTGCATGGGTTCAAGCTCATTCCTTGGTGAGAAAGATGTGACAAACAAAAATTTTTTTTTTTTTTTTCAAAATATAGTTTGCTATATTGATAAATTAAAAATAAGAAACAATGGATTCTTTGTAATTAATGTTTTCCAAGAACAAGGTACATTAATGCAAATGTATATTCTTTATGTATGCTCACTGTATGTGTGCGTATGTATTCCCAGCTCTTTGCGCAAATAACGTATTCTCACAATTCATGAGATTGAAAATAGTGTTAAAAAGGAATCGATATTGTAACACCCTGCTCTATTATAGTCTATTACTGTCTCATTATATAATAAACGAAATCGTTCCGGAGGCGTATTTGAAGCATATGACTTCCGAAAGTGCCCTTGGGCGCCTGGTGAAGACCCCGAATAGTATTGCAGATGACGGGAAGCGAGGAGTTTTTGACCAATTAGTGGAACTATCCAGCGGAGCTATAATAAAACAACAGCGACAACAATCATAATAACTTTTACTGAGAAAAAACATGTATGCAAAAAAACTACGTATTTACGCTACGGACAAAAATGAAAGGGTTGCGTGCTACCGTAATTCCTTCCCTGTACCCCTGGACCCCCAATGCTGACCCATGCGGCCCCCCTCCCCAAAGATCAATTATGGGGCGTTTATAGACACAGGATCACTTGCGCTGCAGCCAATGACTTCCTTTCTTCAGTTATAATGACGCAGAGAATTATACAGTTGCCTCGGCTCGTATTTGTCGTCAAGTGATGATATGCGACGTCCGGTTTAATTTGTTCATGATTACTGTCCCCCTTTTGCGATGGGTTTGCTGTCATTCTTGTACAGTGTTTATTTTGAATTTATTTTTGAAGGTTTTCTATCCTGACATTTTTTAAGTAATACAACCAGAAGCGTGTACACCAAAAACTTAACTTAGGGAGACCTATTAATAGATTTAAGACCTACTCTATCGGAAATGGGGAAAAGAACTTAATGAATGCAAATGTAGTTTTGCGACCATTTGCAAGGGAACCACTGTTGAACCATTCTATGAAAGTTGTTAGGGGTCGATATAAATGAACCAATAATACCAGCTTTGCTGGAGTTCAAAGCTTTTAGGGTTATGAAAAAAAATTTCAATAGCGTGTGTTGAAGTTCTTTGATTAATGGAATTTTTAGTGGATTTAGGATACTCAAGCTGGAAACATTTTGGGACCACTTAATTGATAGTGTATATATATATATATATATATATATATATATATATATATATATATATATATATATATAATCATGATAATCGTCATCAGCCGTTACTAGTCCACTGCAGAACAAAGGCTGCCTCAGTTCGTTAATCCATCGTCTTCTCTTCCTCCCCCTTATTTTGCAAGCTCGAGGGACCCATTCTGTTATTCTTAATGTTTATCTATTATGTATGAAATGTATCTATCTATATGTATATAGTATATATATGTGTGTGTATAAAGATATGAAACAATTCTGGGGGGATGCAAAGAAAAAGAATAACAAAGCAAAACAATCAGAAATAATTGATGGGGAAAATAATTTAGAAAATATAATACAGATTAGAATTTCAATAATGAATTTTTGTCGTTTGATTTAAACAGTTCAAATGAACTCCCAGAAAATGCACTACTGTTGAAATTAAATGAATATTGAATAATGTTACTTCCCTCTGGAATTACTTGGTGGGGGATATTAATCCTACAATAAAAGACTTAAAAGGAAATTTTTCTGTAACACGTAACCACCGTCCAGTGATGCAGTCGTCACTTATCTTGAAACTCTTTGAAATACATCTTTTAGATATTATGGAAGAAAAAATTAGTTTTAATTCATCGCAGTTTGGGTTTAAAGAAGGAACTTCCACTAGTGATGCATACTTGCTTTTTAAGGAAATAATAAACAGATACACAAGAATGGGTGATAAAGCTTTTGGCCTGTTCATCGACCTCTCCGGGGCTTTTGATACTGTTAATCATTTCTTGTTGGGTGATAAAATGATTAAAAAAATGTTTCACCAGATATTGTTCTCCTTCTAATGAATTACTTGAGAAACCAAAGAGCAATAGTTTTATGGAATGGGAATAAAGGAAAATATTTTCATATAGACACTGGTGTTAGACAGGCAGGTATACTTTCTCCTTTTCTATTCAAATTGTATATTGACCATATTTTGGAAGAAATTGTAGAAATAGATTAAGGTTGTAAATTGGGTATATTATGCCTATGCTAATGACATTGTTTTGTTGGCTGATACCAGAGATAATTTAAGCCTATTATATGAAAATTTTAAAAAGAAAAATTGAAAAGGTGAAACTAATTATAAACACAAATAAAACAAAATGTATGATATTCAAAAGGGCGGGTTTGGCTTCAAACCCAGTGAAGGTAACTCTTGGAAATGATGAGTTGGAAGTAGTTGAGAGTTGTAAGTATTTAGGTTTTCACATTGGAAATGACTTAATGGATATTTCGGATGTCAAAGTCAGGCTAAATTCTTTTTATTCTAAATTTAATTGGCTTTTTCGAAATTTTAATGATATGTCTATTGAAGTGTTTTTATACATTCTTAATTCTTATTGTTATCCTGATTATGGAATATCTGTTTAGAATATTGGAAAAATATTAAAAAAGCAGACTTTTAAAGTGTTTGAAGTAGCTTATGGTAAGGCATTAAAGAAGATGGTTGGGTTGCCTATATGAGCAAGTAGTCGTGATGTGGCTGATATGTGCAATAAGCTATTATTAAGGCCTCATGTTTTGTATGCGCAAGCCAGGTATTTTAAAAGACTTTCTAAAACTTCAAATCATATTCTTCGACTTAGTTTGAGTTTACTTATCTTGGGGAGTGTATGGTGTTGATTTTTTAAAAAAATTTAAATTGATTGCATAAGGTCTCGTCTTCACTGGGCGCAGAGGCATGATGTTCGCTCGGGAACTGAAGTTGGTAATTTATAGGAGATATCATGTATACAAAAAAAAAAAAAAATATCGCTGATGTGGCTTTGAGTTGTATATACTAGTATGTAACTTTTGGTTTATATCTTCAGGATTTGTGGAGTAAGCTATATATTTATAAATTATTTTTGTCAATGAATTTATTGGGATCTTTAAATACATCTTTTTATATTTTTTAGAACATTTTATATAATTTTGTATTTTATGCATTATATGACTTATCTTTTTAAGAAATGAAAATGTTGAATGTATTCAGAAACCCCACCTTTTATTGATACAATTAGTTCATAGTTCAAAAAGTCTTACTAAATTTACTTATTTATTTATCTAATTTAAACTTATTCTATATCGTTTATATCTGCTGGCTAATCATGAGGTTATATTTGATCTTTTATATTTCCTTTTTTTTATTCTAAAATAGAAATAGTGTTTTACGTATATACATTGTCATCTCAAAATTTTACATTTTTAGTGTTTGTGATTCTGTAGCATTTTTAAAATTATATTGTTTATTCCTCGTTTTTATTTTTAAGAAAGTATGAAGGTTTAGTTAGAAAATGTGTTTTTCCCACTAATGTATATTATAAAGAATTGTATTTATCTATGTATATCAAGTATACGAAATAAAGTTGATATATATATATATATATATATATATATATATATATATATATATATATATATATATATATATATATATATATATATATATGAAATGAAATTTTTATTTCTGCTTCGGTAAATTCCGGCGGTTTGACGTCGCTCGTCATGAACTGTCAGTTGTCACAAATCATTATTAACCAGCTGTTCAGTTGCACAGTGGTATTTGAATATAACTGACGTTAACTTTCGCATCTATTGTAACGGGTAAGTCATATTATAGCTTTAGAATTTATATTTTTTGCGGGGTTTGAATATAACGAAATAAGGGAAGTCATGTCATCACGGCTGGTTATGAATTTTAAGTAAATAAATATCATACATTTTTACAATTTAAAAGTTTTGATATATGTTCCAGGAAACATTTGCAATTTAGGTTTATACTACCTTTATATTTTATAGGTCTGATTAACTAACTGCATGGCAGAACATTTTTGCACAGTATTTACTATTTTGTCTTAGCCTGTTAAAAAGCAGATTAGTTTTTGTTTGGAAAAATTCATGAAAATTAAGAATATGATCGTTATTGGAAGAAAATTAATGTACGTAATCGTTTACCTTGGTTTGTAGGAAACCAGTTTAGCTGTGTTGAAGACTTTCATGGAAATTATATGCCAAGGTTGCATTTCGTCTTTTATCAAGGCTTGTAGGAAACCAGCTTGCTTTGTTTGGAAACTAGTGGAAATTATAAATATGCGACACCTTGTGAGTTACCGAACGCATTGGGCTTTTCGCTGCTTCTGTTGATGGTTTTGAAGGTTATTTGTATATCCTCTTCCGACCTAGGTGTATTGCTCCCTGCTTTTCAGTTGTCTAGAAGCACAAATAAATAAATGAAAAAAAAAAAAACCACTGTTGTAATCGAAATGGACTTAGAAGATGTATTTGCTTTGGAAAGAAATTAATTAAAGATTCCAAGGTATGTTGAGCCATTTCGAAAACTTTTTCTATATAACTGATGTAATCAAAAGCCCATCAAATATTAAAATTTTGATACTTGATTTTCCTTTTATTTCGTCGTTGCCCAGAACTGTCGAAATATCTTCGTTGATAGGAATTATTTGTAATTTCAGTAGGACAGTGGTATGTGTATTTGTTCTCGAGTGTTAGGGGACTTTTGAGTAACTTTAAAAAAACACTTAAGTATTTGATGGTTTCAATTTCTCATATTCGACTTTTAATTAATTAGAATTAGATTTTAACCTATTTTATGAATTTAATTAAAGCAGTCCTTAGAAGTCACGTAGTTTGTTATGGAATAGTGCGCTGTTTTTATTTAGGCTAATTGGTCAATGTTTTAATCAATTTATCCAAAGTCATATTCTGTTACATAATACCCAAAATCCTTTCAACGACAGTATTCTATGATATGAAAGAGGATCGAGAGAGCAATTTCTATCCTGGAAGATGTAATGTATCGTCCTTAAAGGTAGTCAAGTGTTGACGGCCGACAATTTCTCTCTTGGCTGAAAGTAGAATTCTCTCTACACTGAAAATTAATGACGAGCAAGAGTTGATGGACTTGAATTTTATTCCACTTTCATTCTGCATGTTCAAGTAGGGAAAGCTTTCTCCGGACTGGAAGACGGCAGGTTTATACGTAGAATTGACCAGCGTTAGATAAATGTTAGACATGACGAAAAACTATTTACACGCTTTTCTTTATATAATACATTTTGATACGTTTTTTAGTTTGTATTTCTCTCTCTCTCTCTCTCTCTCTCTCTCTCTCTCTCTCTCTCTCTCTCTCTCTCTCTCTCTCTCTCTCTCTCGACCTATTTTTGTAATGCTAAGACTGCTAGATTTTACTTGTGTAGCAACTCCTAAGTTTGGCGGGTACCTGCTGTTGTAAAATCGACATATGCAAACTTTCGCACTAATCAATAAAGACAACTGTTGTTGTTGTTGTTATTCTGTTTGGTCATTTGTCATCCAAGAAGCAAATCCTACATCCCAACCCTCTCTGCTATCCATGGGTACATTACAGTAAATTCCTTCTCCTGGAGAGTGCTAGAATTTTTTTAGTTATCTTTTCAGATAAAGGTATCTGCTGTTTCCAAAGATAAACTTATCTGTTGTTTCCAAAGATTGTGCTTCTTCATTTTACTTGAGGTGATTCCCGTGAGGTTTGTCCTTTTTAAATTCGTACTCGAGATGGCATGTTGGAATGGAATTCCATTTATTTTGAGGTGCCTTAACAGAATACGAAACACACCCGTTTATTTGGTAATTTCTCGTGGATAAGAATACCAGTTCAGAGTAATTTTGTCCTTTTAAGCCACAATATGAATTCTAATCTTGACTGATTTCAAGTGGTATGACCCATCGGTCACAAGAGATCAAAGCCAAATTCCTTGATTTTGAAAATAGATTGCCAAAGAACAAAGCCATAAATGTCATCTGCTAGATAAAGGAGCTACGATTTGAGGAGTAACGAGAATTTATGGTGAAATTTTTCTAACGGCTAAAATGATTTGTAGTGTTATAACAAAGCTTTGAAGTCATTTCTAGTGATATATGTGTTTATAGCAAATAATTCGTAATAATTATCGCTGCTTCATTTTGGTATGGAAAGTCTACACATACACCTTTGACCATGACAACTAGCAAGCAAGCGTAGATGGCTTTAGTAGATATTTCAGATCGTCTTTATGGATATCAAGAGAACTGGTTATAGAAATATGCATGGTTTACCATTCTTTGATAATTTTAGGTATAATGCCATTACTGCAAGGCTTCTGTAGTTTTTGTCTTTAGGAATATCAGAAATATCAATAAAAATATAGCGGTTTGCCATTCATTTGATTATTTTAGGTTTACTGCCATTACTGCAAGGTTTCTATAGTATTTGAAAGAGATTTTCGTTAACTAGTGGGTCGCATTGTGTTGAAGACTTTAGGAAACATTTCATTGTCTTATTATTTCCTTGGGATGATTACTTTTAACCGTATATATTTCGTATTATTGCTTTTGTTTTTATTATTATTATTATTATTATTATTATTATTATTATTATTATTATTGTTGTTGTTGTTGTTATTATTATAAATTAAGCTATATCTCTGGTTGGAATAGCAGGATGCTATAAGCCCAAGACTTTAACATTTTATTGATCTACAAGGTCTCTAACTTTTATGCATTTTTGTTTCATTAATCAAAGCAATTGGCATATTATGACCCTCATTAGATATCCAGTCTGTGTGTATTCCATAAATTAGTTGAAATCCTTATGAACGAGTCAACTTACTACATTTAACACTTACTTTAGCTAAGGAATAAATGGATTAAGGAGGCAAAAAAGTGGTGTTCAATTCTTAAAGTGATAGATCCGCACATGGAAGGTGAAAATTGCAGAAGTTAATAATTGGCCAGGGTAACATCCAGAAAATATTTATAAAGATGGGAAGAAAATAGGCCTTCAGCAATAAAGAGATGAGCATAGCAACAAAGCTAAAAATTGTTTTGAAAAAGATAAGTAAAATCCTGGTAAAGATTTATTTGAAGACATAGGCCAGACACTCGAATTCCTTAGAGAACTAGAAAAATGATGAAATAATTATCAAAACCCACCAATTGGATGACCGAACACGTGGTTTAAAGAAACTGGCTCTCAGTCTTATCAACTTTTAAGAAGAAATGATGGTGATTCACAAAAGAATTGTACCAATTCAAGTTGTTAAAGGATACGAGATATAAGAAAAGATTCGTAGAGTTTGCAGCGCCAGAGGAAATTGAGACATAATGCTGGAATGTGAAAGAATAGCGAGATCAGGTTTTTTTTTTTTAATAAATAAGAATGTATTGCTTCGAGTGATTATGACTATAACTGGATACTAAACTACTTATTTAATCAGATTAGTAACATAATAGGTATGGCCCATGTCACCCTACATCACTTTTTGCGTGGAATGGAAAACTAAATCATTTTGCTGAGAATAACTATAAGGATTTTTGAAGAAGATATGGTGATCGAAGGAACGAGATGGTGGTTGTAGAATTAGGTGAATGTATTTGGAAAATTCGTTGTTTAAGTATGATGGATAACTATAAATAACGTTATTAAGGTAGGATTCAAGGTGCGCACCAGGTACAATATATGCTACAGCAATAAATAAATATGTGTGAGGGAACTGTTGTGTGTGTCAAATTGGAAGATATGGAAATCATACCAGACCCGTTGGGTTGGTGCAATTATGAGTGGTCTGGAAATATTGAGTAATCCCAAACCAGACTGTACAGACTAGTACCAAAGGAGACTTGTATTTCTCCCATGTTGTGCTTATGATAGGAGCTCTCAACAAAAAATGCCATTGAAACATGCCGAATATCACACGAGATTTTTACTTGTCCTATACTCTTTTTCTTTTCACAAAAGAAGAAATGGCCTGTTCTTTTCTTTATTTATGAAAGTGGTGTAATATCATAGGGTCTTGTTCCTGTTATAAACATTTCCATCAAGTGCTTTTGATTTTATACGATAAGTTTTTGTAAGCTAGAATTTTTTTTACTGAAAATCAGCTACTTTTATCATAGCCTTTTTGTAGTGATGTAAACACTATCTCATGATTTCCCTGTAAGTAAATTTATTAAAGATTAGTCACAACTAGGATGAGTGACCATCTTTGAATTTTAGGGAAAGGATCCCCAGTGCATTGCAACACTGGGCTCTCGGTCAAGCCAGGCAGTAGTAGGACTTGCCTGTAATAACGGGAATGACCAGCAATAGAAATACAAGACTCATTGGCACACACAGTCAACTAACAATGTGATGTGACATGGGCGTGTCACCTCAACTCTTTTTATTTTCATATATGGAATGTGAGTGTAACATTTTAGTACCAAGTCTGGAAAAATCAAAGGGAAACTAAAGGGGCACTCAGTTGAGCGCATACCTCCGTCATGGCAGCCTATTTCTTGACCTTGTGCTCTACCTTGACCTTTGACCTAAGGGTTTCAAAATTTAATCACTTCCACGTCTCAGTATAACATTTAAGCCCTGAAAGTTTCACTACTGTCAATAAAATTGTGGCCAGAACATTTTTCACACACAAACAAACGGCCAATCAGGGGCGAAAACATAACCTCTTTCCAATTTCATTAGCGGATATAATAAATAAGAGTTGTGCCCTGGTCTCGTAATAAGAGTCAATGCATTAGGACTCTGATGTGAACGGCAATAGATCACATTGGGACCCCTAGAGGCAGATAGTCACAAGATTGGTACCCAAAAAGGAACCGGTTTCTCATTTATACTTATATCTTTCCTTATAGTCTTTATAACTTCGAAATCATGAATATTGATGTAGTATTCTCTTTAATATTGATTTGATTTACAATTTAGCCTTAGACCAAATTATGTAAATAGCTTTCTGCTAATAATAATTTTGAATTATTTTTATATACTTCAAATAATTTCATTGAGTAGGTTTTTTTTTTTTTTAATTTCCAACTTATTGAACATTACTTTTATAATATTTGTTATATCTTGATTTTTTTTTCTTCATCTATAGGGTTAGACAATTACTTTGCTGAAACGAATATCCTCGTCTCCGTTCTCTGTTGGCGGGGCTTTTCTTGTTGGTTACCGTTTCAAGATTTTTAAGCGTGTTTCAGTCTGCTTAAAAAAGCAAACCCTAAAGTCACTTGTGTGAACTGTTTTTGTTGTAGCCTTATGGATTTGTAACCACTTAGCCAGTTAATACTACCTTCTTACAGTATAATGTATTGGACAATATCCTATCGAAAGGGTATGTTTACCCTAATCTGAAGGTACACTTAGATTTCCTCCTTTTATTCTAACTACACTA
>NC_090759.1:21778996-21816496 GCF_036898095.1 Palaemon carinicauda
TACTTTTGATTTAGTATGTTAACATTTTTTTTGGAATTTTGAAACTTTCGATTACTAAGGATTTTAATGCTTCAAATTATACAAAAATTTTATTATAAATAAGATTTTTCGATTTTATCCAAAATTTTGTAATATTTAATTTTGGTGTATGTTCGTCATTTACAGTATTAGATACTACCCAAGAAACTGCAGACATAATACTAAACATTCGTGATAGCCACATAAAGTGGTTTGAGCTTCTGAAATCTTTATGAAGAAAATTATTAGAATTAGATACATCTGGTGGCATTTTTTTATTTTGATGATAAGTTACTTAGACAAATTGAGTTGCGAATGGAATTTTCTTGGACTTTTGTCAGCATATTGATGTTGGGTCTGTTAGTAATATATCTGTTTGTTTTCAAATGTATTTTTACCGGAGGCGTGTGGATTATAATTTTATTTTGTTTACAGAATTTATGCGTAGAATATTTATTATTTTTATTTTTATTCATGCCCCTATTAATATATTTACCTGTGAAACGTAAACAAATTCCTAAAATTTGTGGATTTTGTGAAAGACGGGAAGAAACGTACGTTTGAACTTAATGTTTGGAGAAAAATGGATGCAGATTTTTACGTTGGGATTACATTCTATAATATTTTAGAAATATGATATTTTCAATAAAATAAATATGTATTTTATAGAAATTTGAATTATACCATTTTGCGGCCACTCCCTCCAGAAGTGGATAGGTTAAAGGTTTATATACTTTTATAAACTAATAACAATAACATGATCATTTCCACTGTTTTTTTTTCTGTCCCCTATAGTAAACAATATGGTCTTTGTTCTGGACCAAGATGAGTCCATTGAACATATCCTTTGGCCTAGCGACCATATTCTGACACTATTTGTGCTCTTATAAGTTTTGAAACCTGAGGATGTTTTAATTGGCGTCTATGTATATATATATATATATATATATATATATATATATATATATATATATATATATATATATATATATATACAAGGTGATCCAAAAGTAGGTGGACCGTAAATTATTACTTTTATTTTAAGATTACGTACACATACAGTTATATTTACTAACACAATAATTGCATTGACAATTATTTTTGATTGTGAACAATAATACAAAAGCCCTTGAATTCTATTGTGAACCAAAATACACTTGTAATAATGTAACCGATACATAAACGTACTCCACAGACTGTTCACCTACTTTCAGATCACCCTATATATATATATATATATATATATATATATATATATATATATATATATATATATATATATATATATGTGTATATATATATGTATATATATATATATATATATATATGCACACATATATATATATATATATGTATATATATATATATATATATATATATATATATATATATATATTCCACTACAGAATGAAAGCCTCAAATGATCTTCTACACACACACACACACACACACACACACACACACACACATATATATATATATATATATATATATATATATATATATTCCATTACAGAATAAAAGCCCCAAACGTCCTTCTACACACACAGACACACACACACACACACACACACACACACACATATATATATATATATATATATATATATATATATATATATATATATATACACACGTGTGTGTTGCCTTATACTTTATAGATCTATGAGTAAAACAAGGAACTACAATTTATTCAAAAATTACATAATTTACAATGCCGATCGAATTTCTTTGAGATTCGTTGTTTACGGCAAGAGTCCGAAACTTTAATTAAATGACTCTATCTATAGAATTTCTGTTCATGTACTTAGTTGTTTTAGATTCAATGGCTTTCAAATAAAATGGTTTATGAAAATACACATTTTCAGTGCGTGAATTTTCATGGGTTTCATGATCAAGGGTCTGTGTTCAACATACACACTTACATGTATATAATTCATCATCTCCTGCGTATATTATTATTGTCTTGCACGCAATAGGTAATAAGTCTATTTCATAACCTTGAAAAGGAATGCTTCAAATTTTAAGGTCATATATATTTGAAAAAGCAAATCTTATCTTCTCAAGTCCTCGGCACTTCACTCTGCTTCACCGCGCAAACGGTTTGAGGCCAAAATATGAGCCTTCAGAACATTAACATTTTCGTGTACATTGCTTGGTTAAACGCATGCAGGCAGTCGCAGTAACTCTCGCTCGTTGGGCGCAAACACACTCAATTTCAGTCGAGATGTTTTGCATCGCAAGCGTTAGATTCCTCACCCGGTACAAAATCAAGTAGACGTTACGAGTGAGGCCCGGTGGAGACCATCTCCACTATGTTGGGTGGGGTTGCCGGGTTGGGGAGGGTTTGTTGTGAAGATTTCTAGCATGAAAACAGTTCATGTGTGCGTTCATGAGGACAGATCAGCATCCCTCTTCTCCTCCTCCACCCCCTACCCAAAGGCCGTTCACTGTTGGCTAGCGGGGGCTCTTGTTAGCACTAAATGAGCGGTTGTCTTAGCGCAACTATCCACCGCCACATCTTTGGTGGTGGCGGGTCTACCGCACTCGCTCACAAATACACAGGACCCCACGCACCTCCGTCTCGTCCTCCACCATCCCCACCCAAGCATCGCCACTCCAAACTGAGACTTTCAATTAAAGCATTTTCGCGTTCGCTAGTTCACTTTGTTTCATCCGAAGGTCGTGTAAAGTGTTCTACCGACGCGTCGTTTAAACGATGCTTTCAGGGCCGGGCCATGAGACATTTTTTTCCCAGGGTAACGTGATTCCAAGGGTAATTACAATTCGAGGATGAGTTTTAAGCGGGTGTTAAAAATTCGCGTATAATTTGCACCCAGGTAGGCAGGACGCCGGCCACCCAAGGCAAGGTGAATAGTTGCTAGTTTTTGCCGGATAGGGTATTTCCGTTCAATTATTCAATGTTAGCCATGCATATCGAACCAGCGTTGCTTATAACCACTGCAGACGGCACCGAGTTTAATGCATTTTATAACATTGATAATTAAATGCCTCTCGGTATGAGGGTAAATTCATGTTTAGAAAATGTTCTATTATTGTCGCCTGGCATTGGTCGTAAGGCGGGCAACACTCGCGGGTATGTAAAAGTTGCCAGTTCTCGCAAGTTGAAGTTCCTTCTACTTTTCCCATCTTCTAAATTAATCACCGCAGGGAAATGCCGGAAACCAGAAGTGATACGCGCGTAATATATAATCAAATATCGCCTACTCCCTAGAAATGCCAGGGGCTGTAGGAATCCTGCGAAGATGTGGTCGCCGTTTTGTTCCGGTACATTTATCAGATGCTCCCTCGATGGCACGAGGCCGAGTTAGGAAGAAAATCAATTTGCGAGGTATTTTGTGGGTGTCCCGACCGAGGCCCCTACAAATTGTGGGTTGTTTCCTTGAGGTATTGTGACCCTCCTTAATCACCTCTCTCTCTCTCTCTCTCTCTCTCTCTCTCTCTCTCTCTCTCTCTCTCTCTCTCTCTCTCTCGTTGGCTGTTGTGATTGATTTTCACTTAGGGTTTACACCTGATAAATAATCATTCAAACGGATCGGTCCCTAGGTAGGACTTGCGGTAATTTCGGTAACAAATGTAAGTTAGACATGCGGCGGTGGCAGAACTCCTATGGATGGCGGTATCGATAGCCGCGGTCCTTTCATTATGAGTAGGAGGATAAAGGACAGGCTGTTGTCCAAATTATGGCCTAGATTACTCATATTCTCCTCAATTTGCTTTAGTTTGTATCTCGAACTTTATTGATTCGATGCTCATAATAGAAAATGAAGAAGTTTTGATTGGTCCTGTGTTAGATGAATTGACGGAGAGAAAACTGTTTTGCTCTATGGAATTCAAAGGTGAACGAAGATATTGTTTATCTATTATAGTAAAAGCGCTATTCTCTCTCTCTCTCTCTCTCTCTCTCTCTCTCTCTCTCTCTCTCTTCTCTCTCTCTCTCTCTCTCTCTGTATTTTGCCTATGTAATTCGAAGCTGAATGAATATTTGCTTGTATAGTATAAACTGTATAATATTAGAAGTGTGTATTATAGTGTTAGCACTACCATCTCTCTCTCTGTTTTGGTTATTGAAATTGAAAGCTAAACGTAGATGTTTGTATAATAATATATTCTCTCTCTCTCTCTCCTCTCTCTCTCTCTCCTCTCTCTCTCTCCTCTCTCTCTCTCTCTCTCTCTCTCTGTTTTGTTTAATGGAATTGAAAGCTAGATGATGTTTGTAAATATTTTATTAGCTCTCTCTCTCTCTCTCTCTCTCTCTCTCTCTCTCTCTCCTCTCTCTCTCTCTCTCTCTCTCTCTCTCTCTTCTAATAAATCTTACAAATGTGGACGCCTCTTTAACGAGGCTCTTTGTGTTTCTACAGATTTTTTCCTCTGGTCCAGCCGTTGTTTCGTTGCCTAATTGCGGAGCCGAACGCCTCCATGAGATTTGTAATGTAAAACCCATCACCGTGGAATGTAGTACAGGATCTTCATTTTTCTTCTTTCGTTTTTCTTATATTACCTGCAGTTCATCAATTCAGGAATTTTTTTTTAATGCTGTTTTCCTATTCTTTGTTGGTGTATTTGTTTATTTACTTCTGTATCCTATACGTTTGCGTATGTTTTTGTGATTTTTTTTTGTTAATGTTGGAATTGCGTATTCTGCGTATGTATCTGTTAACATAACCCTTACATTGGTCTAAGTTTTTTTTTCATGCTTGAGAAATTGTTTTCACATTATCCCGCAAGTTAAATTTTGTGTTTTTTTTGAGGTTTCGTTTTTCTTATCTTGTTCTGTGTTTTTTTTTTTTTTCTTTGTAATTTTCATATAATCGATTGATGTGGTATATATGGTGATGTGTGGGATTCTTTCAAATATCCTTTTGTGAATGTTTTGGCGGGTGGGGGTCAATTTTTATACTGAAAGTATGTGAATATTTAGTCTTATAATCGACTTAAATTTCATCTCGTGAAATGTTTTGCTATTATTTTTTATTAATAGAAATTTTTTGAAAAGTTTGGGACTTTTGTTTTACTTTATTATCTAAATTTTTAGATTAAGTAAATGTCCGCATGAGTATATTGGCAATAGACATATTTTTACCAAGATATTGTGTGTGTGCCTTCTCGGCCAGTGTGACTAATTTCTTTTCCTTTTTGTGAGTAACTCCTTCCAGTAAGGCGAGAGAGTAGATGAGGATAACGATGATTTGCAGTGGATGGAATTCTTCTGGCGATGCTATCGTTAGCAATAATCATTATTGATGTTCATTTTTCTCAGCGGGTATAACTTCAATGCCAGTATTATTTTTTTTTCTTTTTTAACCTTGAGAGTGGGGAAGATTCTTAGTGCTTCCAGTGTTTTAACACTCTCTCTCTCTCTCTCTCTCATCTCTCTCTCCTCTCTCTCTCTCTCTCTCTCTCTCTCTCTCTCTCTCTCAGTGGTGGGATGTGAAGTGGTGAAGAATTTCGTCAAGAATGTGCATTTCAAATTGCATGAAAGGACATGCTATGTTGCACGGAAATTTTTCCTGCAAGCTTTGTTAATTTTCAAGTAACAAACAAGCTCTCACGTTTTGTTTTGAATAGAGAATTTTGGCCGTCGTTCCTTTGTCTCAAAGTCCTTATTGCTATAATTTCTGCCGTAAAAGGAGATCCCATTCTAAATCATCACAGTCTGTGCTGTAAGAACTAAGGGGAAATAATAATAATAAAAAAAATAAATAAATAAATAAACAGTGTGATCTTGAGGTGCTACACAAGTTATGAATGAAGGGCCTACATGCAAAAGAGAAATGACAATTTTAATAGACATATGCATAAAGATAAATATATTAATAACTGCTGTGAACGAATACAAAAGTTTGTCATGTCTCAAGCCTTTTCAAAATGTAAGTGTGTAAATGTCTATTTAGGTAATAGTTTAGCCGGATGTTTAGGGTCTTCTTTTATAAAATAACAATCATAGTTTGTCTTCTTTTATAAAATAACAATCATAGATTGAAAAGTAAAGTAGCATACCTACCTTGAGCATTTTAACAACTCTACGTCCTTTCTCTTAACACAAATTTAATTCAGGTCCCCATCACACGAATTAAAATTTGGTTGAGACTAGATAGAAGGTAGATGGGAAAGAGTAGCTGAGCAATAGGAGAAAGAAGAATATGGTTTTTGAAAATTAATGACAGATAGGCAATAAAACTGAGAATGGCATAATAGCAATTTCTTTTCACAAATACACAATTTTATCACTGATTTTTCTCTCTATAGAGCCCATCATTTTCCCAATATCTTGATAGTGTTTCAATTATTGTAATCCAACTATTTTTTGGATACTCGAGTAACCTTCTTATTTAATTTACCGATTTTGATGCGGCATTTGTATATTATTACTATGTTTGTAGCATGCCAAGTTAAGTGACTTTAATTTGTATTAATGACCTAGTAAATTTTGACATTGATTCATACATATACATACATACTTTTAGGTCTTACACCAATAATTACGTCATCTTTTGGACACTTTATATATATATATATATATATATATATATATATATATATATATATATATATATATGTGTGTATATATATGTATATATATATTATATATATGTATATATATATATATATATATATATATATATATATATATATATATATATATAAAACTCATATGTGTTTCAAATCATAATTAAAGTTCTATAGGGCCTTCACATCATAAATTTTATGTCGTTAGTTACTCTCGGGTGTTCATTTAGTAATTGTCTTTTTGGCTCTTTTAAAGGGGAGACCTTAAGTTTTATTATTATCTATAACTGATGAAGGTTTAACATTTTGTAAGATGGATCGAAGGTCAAATAACTAGTGATGTATATTGTAATATCTAAGATCAGAATGTTGATGGCCTTCCTTAAAACCACTTGCTCAAGTATATTTTAGATTACCCTGTTGGAGTAAATTGATTTGGGATCAGAACACCCTCATTTCTCGATGATGCTTTAAGTAATCTGAAGCTTTTTATGGTTCTGTGATTTGTAGTTTTTTTTACTACTACGAGAATGTCCTCGTCCAAGGCTTGTATTATTACAGTTTTTTTTATATGAATATCATGATGTGCACGATTTATGTTTTATTGGTGTTAATACAGAAGTGAGCTGAATTGTCAAGTTGAATGTTGCTTTTATATGGGTGAAAACCTGGCCAAGGTAGATGAATTTATTATTATAAATAATTTCCATTTTTGTATAAGTTATTCACAAGGTAGAATATTTCGAGATTTAAAGTATTATAATTGTGGGTTTACATTTAAAAGTATAAAATTTGCATGAGTAAATGATCAAAATTAGGGTAAATAACCATGTGTTACAAACGGCCATCATACTGGAAATAAGTTGGTTTTAATCATATGTAAAAAAAAAAAATCGGAAATTGTGTAAAAATCAAGTGTTATGCTCCAATTCTGGCAGTGCTAAATGTAGTTGTAATATATGATTTCCTTTAACTTCGTTATTTCCACTAAAATTAATTCTATATTGAAATTTGATCGTGGCCGAATACACACACGCACACACTCTCTCACACACACACACACACACACACACACACACACACACATATATATATATATATATATATATATATATATATATATATATATATATATATATGCGCTAATATACGTATGATCTAAAAGTATTGGCAATTTGCTCTAGCATTTGATATTATGATATATTGGCACTTAGCTCTAGCATTTGGTAGTATGAACTTTATTATTTAATTGTGCAAATAAAAGAAAATATCCAATCATAACTTGGAAAATGTATAGGTTTGACTGTAATGTAACACTTTCAGTTCTCGAGGTTGATTGAAAACCAGTTAAGAATTGAAAAGAAAACGAGTCTGAGATAAAAAATAAAATTTGATAAAACACGCGGCAAAAAAAAAAAAAAAAAATACAAAATTAATGCAGACCTACTCAAGAAATTTGATAAGAAGATAGGCCGTATCTATGGAACAATGAGGCTAATGAGATGTCGGATCCATGGAACATTATATACATTTTATCATGATTCGTTTTCTTTTTTACCTAACGCGGCGTTTTAGAAGTTTCTGTTAATGGCTCGTCGATAAATCTGCTATCGTTATTCTCTCTCCTGGGAAATGACTTCCTCTTTGAATCGTTTAACCTTCATTATTGTCGTGAAATTGAACCTTAAAGGGAGGTCCTCGACGCTCAGATAATGCTCCGAGCCGATAACGTTATAGCTCTTAAAAAGGAATAACGAGCTAGATGTTATCTCCCAGCAATTCATTGTAATTAAGATCACTTGACGCCTCTAATGACTCTCCGAAGCGGCGGGTAATTTCGTGGATGGATTGGCTGAAACACACCGGGGTGTTTGCTTAAGGAGGCAACAACAACCTGGAACAATTGTTCTTTTTCTCCTGACAGGGTCGTCATCCCACGACCCGGCTCCTGCAGGAGACAGACAACCAGACAGAAAAAAAGTTCGTGGTTTAGACGAAAAAAGACGGAAGCTTAAAAAAGAAGATGAGGAGGTTATTTTCTTTGAGGGTGCTAACGTTTAAGAGAAGGTTGTTCCCTTGTGAGGTGCTAACGTTAGCCACCTTAAATAATCTCATCGGTATAGTTCTGTCTTTTATATTCCTTACTTTGTTGCTAAATATTTCATGCTTCACCAAATACCCGCATTGTTATCACTCCTTCAATTGCTGTATTCTGATAGTATTTTTTCCTTAGTGTTCGTTCTTGTCTCGTTCCCCAGGCCATTTTCATCCTTTTCTTCTCCTAAATGTTCAGCCCCCTGTCTCACCACCCCTCTAGCCTGGTGTTTGACCCTCCTGTTGATAGCAAAGTCTAATCACCTGTAATCTCAGAATAGCGACACTCCCAAGTAGTTAACCGACGGTAACAAAAATCACGTCTAATTAATACATTCCTTTGGCAAGGGCAGTCATCTCGAATTTGTCACAGGTTCTGACCTAACAATCAGTCGTTGCAATTGCTAGTGTCATTTCCTTACCGCTTGACCCTATTTCACTTCGTGACATCGATTGTTAGTGGCCCCGCCTTCAAACACCATTTTGAAATATGATGTTTCAGTCACGTGAAATGTCCTAACATTAGATGGTTTCTAGTGGGTGGAAATTTCCAGCTATTTTTATTCAAGAATCAGGGGTATGATTATTAATAAATGTTTAGCGATATAAGGAAACCGTATCGAAACTAATTTGTTTTTCCTGAAAGCAAAATATTTCTTTTTAGAATTTTCAAACACAGGTCGTTATTAGAAATTTACTCTTCGAAAATGTCAATTATATTTTTTTTTGTGGGGGGGGGGGGGGGTGTGGGGGGGGGGGCAAATTATGCTTCCATTTTTTTTTCAAATCTGGCATACAACCGAAACTTTGATTATAACCTATGGTGTAAAAAGAGATATAAACTTTGCCATGGAATCCCTTTCAATGGACGCCAAGGTTATTGACCAGAGATATAAACTTTGCCATGGAATCCCTTTCAATGGACGCCAAGGTTATTGACCACATGATTTTGACCATGATCTTCATACTGTAAGTATATGCGGTGAGGGCATTCATGTTTCGAAACCAATCTTTCTAGAGAAAACTACTGGTGTTAACCACATTTGCATAAACCTTGATAGTGCCATCTTCAACATTTCACGAATTGCAATGTTCTTGAGGGAATTTGGTTACGGTTTACTTTCCCTTTTCTTACACATACACCGAATAGTCTGGCCTATTCTTTACAGATTCTCCTCTGTCCTCATATACATGACAACACTGAGATTACCAAAGAATTCTTCTTGACCCAAGGGGTTAACTACTGCACTGTAATTGTTCAGTGGCTACTTTCTTTTTGGTAAGGGTAGAAGATAGACTTTAGCTATGGCAAGCAGTTCTTCTAGGAGAAGAACACTCCAAAATCAAACCACTGTTCTCTAGTCTTGAGTACCATGGTCTTCCCCTGTCTTGGGTTAAAGTTCTCTTGCCTGAGGGAACACTCGGGTACATTATTCTATCTTATTTCTCTTCCTCTTAGTTTGGTAAGTTTTAATAATTTATATAGAAAATATATATTTTAAAGTGGTTATTCTTAAAATATTTTATTTTTCCTTGTTTCCTTTCCTCATTGGGTTATTTTCCCTGTTGGGGCCCCTGTTATTTCAACTAGGGTTGTAGCTTAGCAGTTAATAATAATAATAATAATAATAATAATAATAATAATAATAATAATAATAATAATAATAAGTCGGTTGCGGACGTGTATTGCTCAAGTAGTGTTCTTTAAATTCTTGTTGGAATTGGACACACGTGTGTGTGTATATATATATATATATATATATATATATATATATATATATATATATATATATATATATATTTTAAATGATTTATATATTTTATATAATTTTGTTAGTTTTGTACCTTGGGTCTTCTCCTTCGAATTAATGAAAATACAAACATCTCGCTCTCTTCTTTGATGTTGGAGGATATCATGCTGTGTATCTTATTGTTCTATCTTTAAAGTATTATCCATACCTAACGTTGCTTAAGTGATCTGCTCGGTCTAGTTCCTCAGTTTTTATTTGTTCTGATAAGATTTCGTTGGGACTTGGCATGTAGCCCCTATTAATATTGAAAATGTGTAGGTAAACTCTCTCTCTCTCTCTCTCTCTCTCTCTCTCTCTCTCTCTCTCTCTCTCTCTCTCTCTCTCTCTCTCTCTCTCTCCAAAATTATGGATTTTGCTGTAAATGGTAACATTTGTGGGTTATGACTGGCCATTTTTAACATTTTCTTTATCGGCCGGACTCTTTATTGTATTGGAAAGTTAATGGTCTTGGATGTAAATAGAAAGATGGAGAACTGTGTTATTGTTGAGAGAGAGAGAGAGAGAGAGAGAGGAGAGAGAGAGAGAGAGAGAGAGAGAGAGAGAGAGAGAGAGAGAGAAAGTTTGATTTTGCAGTAATAAAAAAAATATATAGTATTGAATGAGTCCATTAAATAATTTCGATTGAATACATTGAATAATTTCGATTGAACACATTGAAAATTTTTGGAAACCTCGTATGTTCATGAAAAAAAAAGTTTAGCATCACATATGATTGATGTTTTTTTTTTTTTTAATTATTTTACGATTAGATAATCTTGTTAAACTCATCGTTCTGCCAGATTTTTATGCATTTTAACACCGTTATGTAAACCTGCGTACCATGTTGTTGGTAATGGAAATAAACCAAATAGCACCGTATATTTGATAAAAAATATGAGATTATCATTGTCGCTTCTTGATCACCATATATTGGAATCACAAAGTAGCCCTAAACTGTATCTTACTAAAGGTTTTTTGGAACATCACCTTTTGTTGCCTTCCTTCTTGGAGTCCAAGCCTGCCTTTGACCTCTCGTCCGTTTCCTTTGTGTTTTCTTTCTTACAGTATATGTGCCACTTTTTAATCCCCCCTCCCCATTTTCTCCCTTATAAATTGAGACCGAGCCTTCAGGAGAGATCAGTAAGACTAGAATTGGGACTCCCCCAACTTCATTAAATCGATTAGAATAACAGAATTCTGATCAAAGGGAGGCGCATAATTTGAGTAGCCTTAGGCTGGGGTTTACGTTACACAGCTACAAGAACGTTGAACTTGATGTTAGGCTCGCGAACTCCCGTTTCCCACATCAAAATATCTGAATATGCTAAAAAAGGACATATGTTAAACACCATTTTTAACTTCCTTTTTTTAGGGTCCAGTAAGTGTTACCCTTTTAGTGAGGCTTTGACTTGGAAAACCTTTTGTTAATTGCCGAGATAATTAATTTTGTATATAAAGTAAAGGTTATGAAGTATTTCCTAGCTAGCATTAAATGTGTTTTTTTTTTCTAGAAAATAACAATTCAGAAGCTGATATTTGACTAAATTTACATTTTTAATTAACCAAACCTGGTAGGAGAATGTTAGGTAGACCAAAATTGCGATGGATTGACTGTGTAAAAAGGTACATGAGAGAGTTTGGATTGAGCGAGGAAGATGCCATGGACCGAAGGAAATGTGTTGAAGAACCATTACAGCGACCCCAAATAGGTACAAACTTGTGGAGAAAGAGGAAGATTCATTAACCTAGGTAGTAGGTTGGCCAGGGCACCAGTCACCCGTTGAGATACTACCACTAGAGAGTTATGGGGTCTTTTGACCGGCCAGACAGTACTACATTGGATCGCTCTCTCTGGTTACGGTTAATTTTCCCTTTGCCTACACATACACACAGCGAATAGTCTGGCCTATTCTTTACTTATTCTCCTCAGTCCTCATACACCTGATAACACTGAAATTACCAAACAATTTTTCTTCACCCAATGGGTTAACTACTGCTCTGTAATTGTTCAGTGCCTACTTTTCTCTTGAGAAGGGTAGAAGAGACTCTTTAGCTAAGGTCAGCAGCTCTTCTAGAAGGACACTCCAAACTCAAACCATTGTTCTCTAGTCTTGGGTAGTGTCATAGCCTCTGTACCATGTTCTTGGATTAGAGTTCTCTTGCTTGAGGGTACACTCGGACACACTGTTCTGTCTTGTTTCTCTTCCTCTTGTTTTGTTAAAGTTTTTAAAGTTTATATAGGAAATATTTATTTTAATGTTACTCTTCTTAAAATTTTATTTTTCCTTGTTTCCTTTCCTCACTGGGTTATTTTCCCTGTTGGAGCCCCTGGTTCTCTTACTCTTGTTTTGTTAAAGTTTTTAAAGTTTATATAGGAAATATTTATTTTGATGCTACTCTTCGTAAAATTGTATTTTTCCTTGTTTCCTTTCCTCACTGGGCTATTTTCCCTGTTGGAGCCCCTGGGCTTATAGCATCTTGCTTTTCCAACTAGGGTTGTAGCTTAGCATAATAATAATAATAATAATAATAATAATAATAATAATAATAATAATAATAATAATAATAATAATAATAATAATAATAATAATAATTCTAATGATAATAATAATAATAATAATAATTATTATTATTATTATTATTATTATTATTATTATTATTATTATTATTATTATTATTATTATTATTATTATTATTATTATTATTATTATTATTATTATGGTAGATTTGTATTTATTTTGAAACCTTTTAAAATCCTGCAAACGACACAGTAGATTGGAAGGTAGTTTGGTTTTCCCAGGTATATTGATGAAAATACGAAACATTTTCGCCATGGGTACAGTCTTCCCCAATATTCAGTCAGATCTATTCTGCCCATTAAAAATGAAAACTATGAATTATCACTTATTGTTGTGCTCAGGAAAGCGGCGCATGCAGAATCCGGTTTCTGCTTTGAAGCAAGTATAATTATTGTTGCAGACACAGACATTTCAAGTTAACGTGAAATATTTATTTTCATTTTCTATTAGTTTTGTCGTACATGGAAAAGTTTAGGCATTTGTTATAAATTTGTTTTTGTTAACCAGACGCGGATGACCTCTGGCTATGGTCCATTATCCTCCTGACAGATCTCTGGATCAGCGAACCTTCAAGTCTCCAAGACTATGGTTATAAACCGTTGCTTGCCTATCGACCTGATCTCTTGTGGTATGAGAATCTCTCTCTCTCTCTCTCTCTCTCTCTCTCTCTCTCTCTCTCTCTCTCTCTCTCTCTCTGATGAGCCAACTTTTATGCGTATGGTAAACAGCTTCAAGTAATATTCCTTTGTGCCTTCAGTATCATAGTTAATCAGTATGTTATTTGATATGTGGTTGAATTATAAAAAAATACACAAGTTTTAGAGAAACCACTTTTATTTCTACCTCAAACAATCATATCCTTCATAAATCTAAATAACCCAAGAGAACTTTTCGAGAGTCACGGACAACGTCGGTCAAACTTGTAATGAGATGTACTTTGCCCAAGGGTCGCCGCATTTTGTTGTATGAGGATTTCTCGTTTTTTAGAGAGGAATTTGACTACAGTGTCTCTTGGTTTGTTTCATTCACGCTTGAAGTATATTTTTGTTATTATTTTTATGCTTGAGGGTACACTTGGACAGAATATTCTATCTTATTTCTCTTACTCTTTTTTGACGGTATTATAATTTGTAAATGAAAAATCTATTTTAATGTTGTTGCTAATTTTGAAATATTTTAATAATAATAATAATAATTTTTTATTGGACAAAAAACATATTTACATACAAAATATTTACAAAAAAAGATTCGGTCCAAGCCCATGTGGAGCAGAGCTCTTCGGGCAATAATACAAATAAAATAATATCTTCAATTAAAATAATTTATAAAAAGTAAATATTGATATAGATAAACTAAATGTACACATATATATATATACATAAGTATATACATATGCATACATATACAAATACATATACACACATGTACATATACATACACATATACATATACATACACATATACACATAGACACATATAAATGAGATTTTTAGCCTAAAAATAAATGGAATTGTATATTCGTATAATAAAGTATAATAAAGAAGGGCGGAATAATAAATAGTGCAAATTTTGAATTTAAACATTGATGTGGTAGAAATGCTAGAATTACAAATGTTTAAAAGCAATAAACAATATAAGAATTAAGAACATTATTGCATGAATGGTTAGGTCATGAAGAAATGTCTACTAATAAAACTTAGTACACAGATAATAACATATTAGTATGTGATTTTTTAAAAGATCGAATGCTAAGCAATGCCTTAAGATAAGCAGGCAGAGTATTCCATTGTTTAACTCCCTGATAGAGATAGAACTGTTCACATTTCTTTACACGTGCGAAGGGAAGAGTTAAGTTAGAGTCTCTTGTTCCATATTGGTGTGCTGATTGTACCTGAATTATTTTTTTGTCTAATGGATGGATATTTATGCAGCGAAAGTGTTTGAAACATCAAATTCATTAAGGAGAGTTTGTAGGTGTCCTCCAACTTCAGAATCGAGAGAGACCGGAATAGAGGTGATGTATGAGCTAAATAATCACTCGAAGTTATTATTCTCACCAGTTTTTTTTTGCATAATGATTAGCGGTTGCAGGACGTTTCTACTGCAACTCCCCCACGCTGTAATGCAGTAATTTAGATAAGATATTAAAGAGTGGTAGAGTTGTTTTAATATATAAAGCGGGAAATAATCCTTCAGCCTATATATGATACCCGTAACTTTGGAAATTTTATTGACTATCATATCCACATGCTTACTGAAGGTTAATTTATTGTCAAACATTACTCCTAAAAATTTTCCACTGGACTTATTTGAATTGTTCATTACTTCTCTTGTAGTTTATTTCTTTGTTTAATTTCCTCACTGGTCTTATAGTATCCTGCTTTTCGAACTAGGGTTGTAGCCAAGCTAGTAACGATAATGATATATAGAAGTCATATACATTATATATTCATGGTAATTAATATATGAACTATTGTACATTTTTATACATTTTGTAGTTGTATTTATTATAGTTTAATTCTCCCTAAATAGATGCACCGTATAATAGCCTTATCATATCAATTCCTCCCCTTTCCCCATGGGCTTTATTCACATTTTCTCTCTATTTGCAGCTTCCCTTGCCGTCCAGCAAATCTCATTTTCGTGGAATTAATCTTGAACGTTGTTTGTTTCGACTTTTATTTTTCCTTCTTGAGAGTTTGAACTCTCTCAAGCGAACGGCCGTAGCTTATCCTCTTCATGTAAATAATGAGAGAGAGAGAGAGAGAGAGAGAGAGAGAGAGAGAGAGAGAGAGAGAGAGAGAGAGAGAGAGAGAGAGAAGAAAAAACTTTTTACTGATGTCCGATATAATCAGAGGCTCTGATGCTCCACTCAGATATAATAAAGTTTAACTGAATATTCTTAAAGAGGAGCAAGTAACGAGGAAAGTCTCTCTCTCTCTCTCTCTCTCTCTCTCTCTCTCTCTCTCTCTCTCTCTCTCTCTCTCTCTAGAAATGAATGCTACATTATTGATGTGCTATCAGAAATAAGAATACCCCCAAGAAATTTGGGTGAAGCCGTACTAAGATGCTCTTTGCTCTTTCGACGAATTTGGCAGCATCCGAATGGAATTTTTTTAACCCCCCCCCCCCAGATTAAAGTTCTTTTACTGATAGTTAATACTAATAATTTTTTATTTATTGATTAAAGAAAAAAACGTGCAATTTTAAGCCCATGTCGAATTTGACATATTCTCAGTGCGTAAGTAATTCTGGGAATTTTGAAAAATATATGAAGCCGTCAGCATGCGAATCAGTAACTGGAGATAAGAACAGTATTTTACAACTAATAAGTAGGTGTATCAGTAACATGATTTATGAATAATACTCGCAAACTCCCTAGAAGTTTTCTTGTAAACTTAAAATTTTTGAAAAATTATTGTTAACCTGGCACATTTCATTAGTATTATCAACATGACGTAATATGATCGATATTTGAATATTCAACAAGTTTATTATAAGCATCAAGTGGGAATCTAGTTTATTCACTATACCTTGATATGAGCAAAATTCGCAGACTCGTTAATAAACCACTAATCAATTAAGGGTGTATGAGCATTATTCGAAACGCGCCGAGGGTAATATTAGTCACGGAGTATGGTGGGCCATATTGAAAAACTGGTAAACATAAAATTTGTTACTTGAGAAACCATTAATATTATTTTTAAGAGTGTAATTATTACTAAGCTTCTTTATGACAGTTAATTGGAAGGGATCAGCAAAGCTTATGTTCACGGAAGTAGTTACGATGTTGTATGTGTTATTAATAAGTATATTACCGATTGGACCGATGGATGCGGTGCTGGTAGCTGTGAAGATTTGATTTTAGTTCAAGGAGCAGAGAGAGAGAGAGAGAGAGAGAGAGAGAGAGAGAGAGAGAGAGAGAGAGAGAATATGTACATACATTTTCTTAGCTCACTCCAGTGACCATTATCTCCTTCAAGTATGAAATGATTGTAATTAGATGTAAATCACTTGCGCAGGTGCCGCTGCATCTAATTATAGACGTAACGCACTTCTTCCCCCCACCCACCCCCGCATCACCGTGAATAATAAAGACCAATTATATATGTTAATTGAAATAAGCGCCATAAGTCTTATTAATGCGTTTCTTGCCCGTTTCTCGGCCGATCGTTTCTTTCGATACAGTCATTTGTTGGTTGAATTTATGTGCAATCTGACTTTATCTGGGGGAAGGGGTAGAGAGGAGATAGGACGCTTTTCTAATAAGCGTGAGTGGATAGGTATTTTTGTGCTGGTTCTGGGGAAAAAAGGTAATTAGTAAAGGCTAGACATGGGCGTATTGGCAATTTAGTGATACAGGTCATTAAGTGCTTAATTACGTGAACAAATTCTGTTGGAAAGTTGAGTTTCCATTAGAATGCCTTCAGTTGCTGCAAAGCACATTTGCATCTGAAATCAGTTCATTTTGTATGTACATCTATCTATCTATATACATATATGTATAAAATATATATAGATAGATAGATAGATAGATATAGCTCAGTTATCAAGGATTACTAACATATCAATGATGAAAAAATATCTATTCACCGATACTTGCAAAACCAACATACCCTTTCAAAAAATAATAAAATCGTGATGGTCGGACAAGAATAGTTGGGTTTCTCTTCCAGTACTGCCCGTGATATACTTGTCCACTTCAAACTGCAGTTCGAAACATTTCCAATACTTCGTCAGAAACTTTACTATGACTGCTTGTCTCAGAGCCTCCGCCGGTGATAAACAACGGGCAGTCTGGGTTTTGTGTGTGACTGAAACTTTGCTTAACTTTTAGGACAACAGTGATGAATAAAGTTACATTTTATCAAGAAATCTTCATAATGTGTGATGTAATATAACATAATTTTCCAGGTTCTGCGTATCTGTTAAATCGGCTTTGTCACACTCATTTAAATATCTAGCTGAAAACGAGTGGACAAAAACACCCCAGCTCCTTTCTTTGCGGTGGTGTCTATCAGTAGAACCTCTGTAAGAGGGAGGGGGTACAGTTTGGTTAGAGATGCATAATAAAGACTAAAAGTCTTTGCAGAGCCCCTTTGTGACCTAAATGCCCTATCGTTTTACCCTCTTTCCTTGACATATGTTCGAGCTTCGTTTCTTTCATGTTACTGACCAATCTTCGTAACTTTTATATTACAGTACACACCTGCTTTTTGTCCCCAGTTGCTCTTGGGGGCTGAATGGCCTCGCTTGTCTTAGTGTAAATTCATTGGCTCTATCTAATCTCTCAGTTGAATATTCAGTTTAGTAATACACTTTAATCGGGTCACAAGTTTTACTCTAGAAATCAAGTTTTTATCATAAGCAGACACAGAGATTTGACAATGACGGACTTTTTATCAGATTCTGAGACCGTGTATTTCTAGGTATTTTATGTTCTTAAGAAGCACAGGTTTAATAACAACATTTGAACTCTTATTTGTAGCAGGCTTTTATTTCCAATTTGTTTATTTTGTCATTTAATTGTTTCATTTTTAAATTTATACTTGACTCCTTCGCCGTATTTCTGCGGGTCGAGTTGGACTTGATTGAGAAGGTTAAAATCTCTCTCTCTCTCTCTCTCTCTCTCTCTCTCTCTCTCTCTCTCTCTCTCTCTCTCTCTCTCTCTCTCTCTCTCTCTCATATATATATATATATATATATATATATATATATATATATATATATATATACATATATATATATATATATATATATATATATATATATATATATATATATATATATATATATATAATGGACTTCATCAGGTTTGGAGATAAACTCGTTTTTTTTTTGTATAAGAAAAGGTTTTTTTTTTTATAGGAGGCAATAACGATTTTAAGATCTTCTGTTGCCTCCTTTTTTTTAATCTATTATGTCTTGAAGTATGTAATTTCAACATCTTTTGACAGCTTAAGATGATGATAGATTGTTTTACCTGATGATGATCAAGTTTAACGAGTGAAGTGAAGTATTCTTTTCCAGATAGTTCAGTTAAATGTTTAAGAAAATTACCCAAGTGCTGTAGGGTAACATTTGGCAGCTTACCTTATAAACCAATGACCTCAAATTTGTTTTCGTTTTTTCCTTTTGGAAATTAAACCATTTCCTTTTTCTTCTTTTTGATATAAAGAAACCTTACATTGGCCATGCAGTGATGAAGTTAATGTACGTACAGTATATGAATTTAGAAATAGATACACAGGAACTCGTGAGATTTTAGGAATACAAGTCCATATTCAGTAGAACTTAGAAAAGTTTTACTTATTTATGAAGATTTTTAATTTTGAGCAGGATGTACATCTAAGGTTTATATAAGACGAGGACCTATTCAATTAAGAATACTTCTTAATCTTTAGTATATAGCATTGCTTTAGCATGTGTGAAACTGTTTTAACTGTGTAAGTGAATCTGTAACACACAACTTCCATAGATTAAATTTAGCACTAATCATTATTGTGTGTAATTTTACCAATCGATTTTGTTAACTTTGATTATTTGAATTGCCATGAGAATAGAGTCAACATACCACTACCTATGTTTATTATTATTATTATTAAATGCTAAGCTACAACCATAGTTGGAAAAGCCAGATGCTATAAGCCCACTAATATTTTGAATAAATTCAGCCATTCCCAAAACATAGGGATGAGGCCATTATAATAAGTGTTGTATACGTATTAACTATATCAAGTTATTAATTTGAGCTTCTTGACCCTTTATAAAAAAAGGAATCAACAAAGTAGTTGTGGGTAATATATATTACCCACAACTACTCCGTTCATCGACACTGACCGCGCGCTAAACATTAGCCACGGCTGACTACCTATTTCTCTTTAACCATATGCACATGCGAACTATTGTATGGAGTGGAATAGTTGAGCATACCGAATATGGAGTTTCCTCGACAATTGTAAAAGATTTATGTAACAGCTGGTATCATACCGTACATTGGCATTAATCATGTACCTGGCTCCAGGTAGAGACAACCCTTTGGTTTATGTAGGTGGGCCTTTTGATTGACACTCTGGATCGCCGCTCCTGTTATTATTGAAATCTTCACCTGTTCTTATGATTATATGCTCTCTCGACCATAGATGAGCAGGTGACTTGCCTTACATCTGCCCTTTCGTTCGTTTGTTTATTTTTATTTTTTCCTAGATATTGCTAATTTCGAAGTTTAGCTGTAAGGGATTTTTTTTAATTTTTTTATTTATATTTATTTTTTTGTTAATTATTTATGATCTTTTAAGCTATTTTTCAATGTAGTTTGTGCAAGGAATTTGATCTTAATTCATGTGTATATCCTCTTATATTCCAAGAATCGCTATGTTTTAGGTTTTTCTTTATTCTAATCGGTGGAGAAATTTTATCCTATACTTGTTATTGGCTGATCAGATTTATACACTTACTTTAAATGCGTTTATGGATACATTGAATTAGTAACTAATCCAGATAGTATTTTGAATTACGAATGATCATTGTTCTGTTTTTTGGACATCCCAAATCTCTCTCTCTCTCTCTCTCTCTCTCTCTCTCTCTCTCTCTCTCTCTCTCTCTCTCTCTCTCCATCCATATTGAGTGCAGAAAATACCTAGTATAGTCTTTCTCTCTCCGCCTACTGAGAGAGAGAGAGAGAGAGGAGAGAGAGAGAGAGAGAGAGAGAGAGAGAGAGAGAGAGAGAGAGACGGGGTGTGAGTAAAAGAATTGCAGATAAAAAATACGGAATTTTTCGATCTACTGCTGTGAATGAAATTAAGCATCGCTTTATGTTCTGCCGTCCAGTTGATACTCGTAAAACTTTTTTTTTCTTTTTTTACAGATTAGGTAATGAAAACGGTCGGATAAACTATTTTTTCCCCTTTCTTATGATCTCCAGACAATAAAAAATTAATCTCTGTTTTTATGTATAATGTAGACGACCACAGAAGGAGAAATTGTAATTATCTTTCGTTTGTATTTTGGTTTAGGTGATTTAATTTTAGAATTGGGTTTGATACCTGTATGTTTTCACGAATTATCCTTAAATTCTTATTTTGAATTATTATCTGAGGCATAATTTGCTGTCACAAAAGCTGTAAGTACTTTCACATGGGTCATATATTCTTAGATAATATCCTGTTATTTTTTACCTTAACGATAAAGTCCATTCTAAAAATAAATGCATTCTTCAGAAAGAAAGTTAATTGGCTTTTAAGTATATAAACTAATATATACTAGAGATATTTTTTTATCTTAAGGCAAATATACGTCACGTTAAAAATACGCCATTCCATTAAATACGCTTCAACATCGTTGTTGTCCATAACGCCAGTACATAAAATTAAATCAGTCAATCAAATACGAGTTCCTGACTTCTCATGTTGTTAAATATGAAGCTCTTGACGTGACGACATCAGCTTGTCTCATCACTCATTCTGAATAGTGGTCCGTGATGGTCATTAAGTACGCATCATCAAAGGGTTTTAAAATGATAAGAGGCTTTGCAATCATGTTAGATATATGGAAGTTTTTTAATAGTTTCCCCATAACGTTTCAACTTCTGTTATGGACATCAGGCTGTGGCCTGATTAGTAACATCTCTGACTGGTGTTTACCAGTCGAGGTTCGTGTCCCGCTCAGACTCGTTAGTCCCATTAGTGTCTGGAACCTTACCATCCTTGTGAGCTAATGTTGGGGGTTTTGGGGGAGAGCCTATAGGTCTATCCGCTGAGTCATCAGCAGCCACTGCCTGGCGCTCCTTGGTCTTAGCTTGGGTGGAGAGGAGGCTTGGGTGCTGATCATATAATATATGGTCAGTCTCTAGGACATTGTCCTGATTGCCAGGGCAATGTCACTATCCCTTGCCTCTGCCATTCATGAGCGACCTTTAAAACCTTTAAATAGGATTAAGCAAAACTGCCAGTGACTAAAGAATAATCCAGTAAAGAATGTTTACCTTAAAAGAATGTCTACTTAACAGACATCTAAACGGATATGCTCTTATGATTATTATTGATTTTGATTATTGATTAATATCTTATGGTGTTCTTGAAGAATGTATTTATAGTAATATATTTATGTGTATACATTCTATATATATTATATATACAGTATACTGGTGTACAATCTGTGATACGGTAGATATGCAAGCACACTCGCTCTCACCAGGATATGACTATTCTTCTCGCCCCTCCAGAGGGATGGGGAGAGGCATAGTAATCATACCCATGTCATTGCCGCTCACTGTGACAGGAAAGATATATTATATATATATTTATATATATATATATATATATATATATTATATATATATATATATATATATATATATATATATATATATATATATATATATATATATATGTGTGTGTGTGTGTGTGTGCGTGTGTGCGTGTGCGTAATTGTTTTGTATTTTTCTTTAATCCAATTCCATTGCGTTTCTGTGTTGAAAATTCCCAACCTTCCCTTGTACTTCTTTATTTATATCCGTGGTTTGCCGAACTTGTAGAAAGATAATCCTTGTTACCACAGTTCAGGAGAAACTCGGTCATTGGTGATCTGGGACCTGTTGAAACTAGTCGTTTCCTTTTATGCTTTTAGATTTTTTTGTCTAGGTTAAATTTTAGTCAAAATTTGTACTTTTGTCTTCTTTCAGTTCGATAGCTTCATTTCCCATCCGTGATAGATTTTCCACACGCGCACGCACACGCCGCGCGCGCACACACACACACACACACACATATATATATATATATATATATATATATATATATATATATATATATATATATAATATATATATATAATGAGAGAGAGAGAGAGAGAGAGAGAGAGAGAGAGAGAGAGAGAGAGAGAGAGAGAGAGAGAGAGAGAGAGAGAGCCCAATTTCTCAAACTTCGTAAAGTCTCCTTATCACTGATCCATGAACCGTAATAAGCAAGAAGGGTTGATGCTGATGCTACTCCCCTTAACTCCTCCCCAGACTCTTCCTCTCCCCCATCTCCCCCACCTTCCCCTTTCCCCCAATCCCCCTCTGTATCTCAGTCCGGCCTGACCTCAGGATGGTCGGTGGTCTCTAATCGTATTCTCGTTCGAGAGTTTGCCAGGTGATTTAAATTCCCACCCAGCGTCGTTACAGCGGAGAAGCGTGTTTTTCGTGTCGCTCGCCGCTTATGAAGTCGGTAATTACGGCCTGTTGAAGGGGATCCCATCCCCTGCCACGACGCGCTGAGAGAGAGAGAGAGAGAGAGAGAGAGAGAGAGAGAGAGAGAGAGAGAGGTTTATTAGGCTGAAGGAGAGACTGAAAAGAGTTGTTTGGTGTAAGGGAAAAGAATATAATGATAAAGTTGAGAGAGAGAGAGAGAGAGAGAGAGAGAGAGAGGAGAGAGAGAGAGAGAGAGAGAGAGACTGAAAGAGTTGTGTGGTGTAAGGGAAAAGAAATGTAATGATGATGAAATATATATATATATATATATGAGAGAGAGAGAGAGAGAGAGAGAGAGAGAGAGAGAGAGAGAGAGAGAGTTGTATGGTGTAACGGGAAAAGAGATATAATGATAAAATAACTTTATTCCACAAATGTATTAGTGGGTGTTAGCAAATTTGGATAATTTCCACAGATGTCTATTCTGGAAGATAAAGCTATGCTAGATTTATTAGGGCATTCTTTTAAACTCCATCCCGAAGATTTGCAGTACATGGTGTACTTGTTTTTAAATTTACATGGTGCATAACTCTAAAATCGGTCATTTTCAAATGTAATGACAATAATACAAGAACATTTGTTATAAATATTGTTATTGACAATATTAGCAATTCAGTTATTCGCAAGGTATACATTGAGAATCATGTGTATCATTTAACATGTTACATTTCTTATGCTAATTTACTAAGTTTTAAACGAAGTTAGAGTTGCCTATGAAATTGAACTGTTTCGTAACATAACAAAACTATACAGTTTATTGTCATTGTTTAGGCACTTTGCGAGCTGTGAATTTTAAAAAGTACTCTTCTGAATAATATCGTTCCATTTTCATTTCTTATTATATCAGTTAGGTTATTCCATTGAACAGAACTGCTTACCGAAACTGTTTTATTTGCTATTTTCGTTCTTCAGAGAATTTGTAAGTCGTCCATCAGTTGCTGATCCGTTATGTGAGAATGTCCAATCGTGGCGTGGATACGACCCAGTCCGTATGTATCTATGATCGCTTTTAACATGAACATCAACTCGCGGAACTGCCACCTACTTTTGTAATAAATGGTGTGGCAGGCCGTGTTTTCGTCCATACCGTACTGGTACCTTCGTAGCCAAATTATGTTGGTTTTTGTAACCTAATTATCGTGCTTTCATTTCAAGGCTTGCAAGTCAATGAGCACGAGAGAGATTTGTCTAATAGAAACAGTAAGTTTTTTAAAAAAGGGGTCCGGATTAAAGGGTTATAAGGAAGGTGTCAGAGAGAGAGAGAGAGAGAGAGAGAGAGAGAGAGAGAGATCTGGATGAAAGGGTCCATTCCTTACGTGTATTTGTGATTGACAAGCTACCCTCCCTCATTCTTGGCAGTTAGGGATCATGTCAGAATGAGGAAGTAAGGGACTGTGGGTGAGGTCAGGGTAAAGAGCCATATGATATGGTAGCTGGCTATTACTCTTGCCTAAACCTAATGGTGGTAACCTAAGAAACAAGTCTAGATTGATGGTTGGTTTAATAACGATTAGCTTTTTTGTCTGATTTTTTACACGTATCCCCTGTCATATCTATGGTGCCTTCCTTATGGCCATGTTCATAAAATTCTCTCTCTTTCTCTCTCTCTCTCTCTCTCTCTCTCTCTCTCTCTCTCTCCTCTCTCTCTCTCTCTCTCTCTTGAAGGATAGATATCAGATAGTTAGATTAGGAGACGTAAATTCTTGTATTGAAAAGGTTGAATTTGTGGTCCCACAGTGATCTGCCCGAGGCCCAATTCTGTTTTTAGTCTACGTTGATATGATTAAATAGATAGAAAACTGCCTGTTAATTTAATACGCCGATGGCAGCCAAGTTCTTTTGGCAGATCAAATAGAAAATCTAGATGCCTTGATTAAAAGGGCTGAACTAACATTGCTCAAAATTGAAAAAATATTTCCTGATAAAGGGCTATTATTAAATGCCACCAAAAGACAGTGCATGTTTGTGGGTAGGTCACAGTATATTAGCAAAATCCAGGTGACCTTATAATAAAATGCGATGATGAAGAAGTAAAGATAAGTCAACATGTGAAATATCTAGGACTACACATGGACAGGTATATGACATTCAGTACCCACATTGACGAGCTGAATAGAAAAGTTAGTGGCATTCTAATGTGTCTAAGTAGAGTAAAAGATTACTTTGATGATACTACTCGGGCTTTGATTGTGGAAAGTCTGGTCTTGAGTGTAATAAACTACTGTATTAAGATATGGGGATTTGCCGTTATTGGGGTGAAAAAAACATGACCACATCACCCCAACCCTCCAGCAATTAAAGTTGATAGAATTAAAAGAAAAGTGCATGTACGATGTTTGTGTTTTTGTTTTTAAAAGTTTGAGAAAAGAATATTCCAACTGGCTATACACATTTCCTACAGTTGGTAATAGTAGGAATGCATTAACAAGACAGAATGAAAATCTATATGTAGACAGCTATCGAACGGATTTGGGTTCACGCTCAATGGCAATAAGGGGCCCAGCTTGCTGGAACAAACTACCTCTTGAAATAAGAAAATGTATAAAGGTTAGTTCTGCATTATTCAAAAGGAAACGTAAGCCATATTTTTTAAATTTTACTTCAATGTATATATATCCTAAATTTTTACAATCCAATTATTGTGAATTTTATGTAAATAATTTATATTGTTATGTAGCAGAATAACCATTTTGGAATAAAGGTTTTTTACTTTCTCTCTCTCTCTCTCTCCTCTCTCTCTCTCTCTCTCCTCTCTCTCTCTCTCTCTCTCTCTCTCTCTCTCTCTCTCTCTCTCTTTTTATGTGGTCTCATCGCCTGTTTAATTTAGTTAAAGCCATTTTGGTGGGTATTAGGATACCGTGGGCTCCTCCCTGGAGGGATTATACCCTGTCTTGACTATCACCTTTTACAGGTTATAGGTTAAGTGCATCTGTTTGGTTCCGGGTTCTAGTCTTTTTCCTTGAGGTGGTAACCGATCTCTTTTACACCATACTCATCATGGCATTTTTATCTAAAAGAAATTTTCTTATTATCAATTTCCCCGTTTGTCTCTGTTTGGAAATATTCTACTCTACTGTTCTTTCGCGATACATTTTCACCCTGCCAGTGGATTCTAGGCGACAAAGTTTTTTATATGAAGTGAGAAAAATTAATCGCATTGCAAATGTTATTTCCATTGTATGCAATTGTGCTACTGAGCAATTAAATGTTACTCCGGTTTTTTTTTTATGAATCTTATTTCAGTTTGTTAAACTAGATCCGCATTTTAACCTATAAAGGGAAAGGTTTTAAATTGTTCTATGACGTGTGTTCCTTGAAATGAAAAGTGAAAGGTTTTATTGTTTTATTACATGTAAACAGAGGTTATTGCGCCAATTATCAAGTTTATGTATGTCAGCAACATCCCACAAAACCTTATGAGACTACGTTCAAGGTCTGCCCTTGACCAGTTCAGTAAATTTTGATGATCCACTTCTGGATGAGTACCAGATTTGGGTATAGTGATTTGGACTTGGGCTAATTAAATGTTCTCATTTATACCCACAATTTTATTTACGTGGATTGAAATCTATTGACCTGAGATAGACAGTAGCATTATCTACTTTGTATGGGTGGATAAATAATTATTATTAATTTTTATTGATATATTTATTTCAGTATATATGTTTGAAAGCCAAGGTGTTAATAGATTAACGCTAGTTTAATAGTCTATTTCTATTATTTCCTATTTTTTTGTGTGAAATAAATTAACATCGCAATTTTGTTCCTTTTTTTAAGTGGAAAATAATTGACAAACTGGTCAAAATGTATTTTGATTGTGCAAGAGTTATATCTTAGAGAGTTGTTTTATATGATTGTTGATAGAAATTCATAAGGCGCAAATTTCAGTGCAATCGGAAAAAATCGAAAAAAATTGTTAAATTTAGTCCAAAGTTTACCTGTGTTTAACAGTGACGTGATGAACATTTAAGCTTTCGCTCAAAAGATCTGTTGTGTAAGGTGATGGTTCGTATCAAAGGATTTAATGATAACTATAAGGGGATAATCGGGGGTTTAAAATTTAAGGAAGCCTGGTTACAAGCAAAACTGAAGGACTTTGGTTTAAGTATTTTTAGGGGGAAATGGAAGCGGTGCTGTTATTTATAGCAAATTTCTGATTGTAAATCCTAATGCATAGATAACTATACTTTATATCTTTCCAAAATCTGTGAAAGTGTAATAGAAAGTTTAACTCTTAATTATTAATTTAATTTTAGTTTCACCAATCAAACCTGTTTCTTTCATTCGCAAGGAGGAAGTTATGGAGAGGTTTTTGTAATATTTGTATAGTAAAGTCATCTTTGTATGAGCTGTCATAATAAAAGACAATCACAAAGCAACTTAATAAATTAAGGAAACTGATGTATGAATTTATTAGAATCAATTTTGGCACAATGTAAAAACGATAAGGAAAATAAAGCATGTTCAATGATATGATGCTCAAGATGGTTTGAATCATCATAACGATTCCGAGAAGAGACATTAGCATAAGAAAAGAACAGGATGTCACAAAGGGTTTTTTTCCATGCAATATCCATATTAATGACTTCATTGAATATTTAAGGTTCAGAGTTATTAAAAAGAAAGTGATATTAAAATTTAAGGCTCTAGTTTGTATTAGTGACCGTAGTGTGAATGCCCCCCCCTCTCTCTCTCTCTCTCTCTCTCTCTCTCTCTCTCTCTCTCTCTCCTCTCTCTCACTCTCTCTCTCTCTCTCTCTCTCTTATATATATATATATATATATATATATATATATATATATATATATATATATATATATATATATATACACACATATATATATAAATTATATATATAAATATATATATATGTATAAATATATACAGTGTATATATAATATATATATATATATATATATGTATATATATATACAGTATATATATATATATATGTATATATATATATATATATATATATATATATATATATATATATATATATATATATATATATATATATTAGCCCAACCTTGCAAATGATTATAAAGACCAGCTAATCATTTGTGAAGAATATTTTATGCTCCGCAAATCTTTCATTGATAACTTTTCATATAAAAGGGTTTTCTCTTGTTGTCAGCGTTTTCTATGAGGATCTTGTTTAACAGCGGTGAACGCGTTAGTTACGCAAGTTATCGAATTCCTTGAAGTCGAATGTAGTTCCCTGCAGTTTTGGGGTAATTGAATCCGATTTCCCAAACTTTTGAAAACCAAATTGACCTAACTTACTTTTTTTTGAAATTACCGAGTTCCCGGACTTTTTTAAAATCAACTCCTCTCGTTAGACAAGGGTAAAGGTGATAGGTACATTTCATGCACCACAAAACAGTAATGAAGGAAGGTACGGGTTAAGTGGTGTGTTTCATCTATTTTAAAGTTAAAGGGAGGTAATGTTACACATTTTTTAATTAGAGAAAAGTGGAAAGGAATGCCCATTTCTGTTCCATATGCCACATTTATTTTTTTAATCGAGGAAAGGCATACCCATTCCTATTTAGTATGCCATATTTTTTACTAGAAAATGGAGAAAGGCATGCCCATACCTATTTCATTTGTCACATATTTTTCTTTTATTAAAACAGGGGGGAAAGGTATTCCCATTCGTATATCCTATGCCACATTCTTTAATTAGAAAAAGAGAAAAGTCATGCCCATTCCTATTTCGTATGCCACATATTTTAATTAGAAAAATGGAAAAGGCATACCCATTCCTGTTCCGTATGCCAATTTGCTGGACAATACATTCGCCACTCCCTTAGTTTTTTTTACTAAAAAAAAAAAAAAAGAAAGAAAAAAAAAAGAAAAAAAAAAAAAAAAGGCGCACGGACGATGAAGGAAGTGATAGATCTTCCTGTCTTTTGAAGGAAAAAGGCTGCGAGTATCAGGAAAAAACAGAAGCAGGAAGAAGATAATCTACATTAGAATGAGATGAATCGCCAGATATTTTTATTTTATTTACAAACTATGATATGGTTTTAAACGAATGAGATTCTAAACTGTAAACAAAACATAAGTATCAAGGTTATACTACGAGGACTGTGACTTACTGGAACGAAACATTGACATGAGAGGTTATATAACACCCTTGCTTATCTTGACCTTGGGGAAACGGATATTCATCTTTTTGTCGAAGGTATATTTGTTTGTGTAATTTTCGGTAAACTTCACATATTTACGGGCAAAAATAGAATGATATAGTACGATCTGGTAAAATAAGTAAAATGGTGTGATACTGTATCTGATATGATTGAAATACCATTATACTGTTCAGTAACAATTAAACAATTGCCCTCAATTGCCCTCGGAGTAATTAAAAAAAAAAAAGTTAAAATTTTGGCATCAGAATGAAAAAGTACAAATAGGTATTGCTCACACTAGTACTTAAGAGGAAGCGTTTTCAATATTTAGTATTGCAGAACAATATGATTCAAGAAATTTTGTTTTAGATATATTACTTAATTTCTACTTTTAATGCATAGTAAGCCTATTAAAGCTGGTAGAGAATGATAACTATGATAACTATTTCTGACTTAATTTCATAGTTTAAATTTCTAGAAATGGAATGAATGAAGTAAGATTATCACAATGAATGCAGATTGGAGAATGACAATAGCAAAACTACTTCCTTGTTTTTCCTACTGTGCGCTCCATAGGGAGTACTGCTGTCGGTGCACCTCACGTGGTGCACTGTGGGCATTACTAGAACGCCTGCTGCGTTCATTCTACTCAGAGCTGATCCTAATTTCTAACTTTTTACTCTACCTATATATATATATATATATATATATATATATATATATATATATATATATATATATATATATATGTATATATATATATATATATATATATTTCATGGCACTGGACCTCCCAAGTCACAGTGCGGGACCACATCACCTAATTTTTACGAATCACAATTAATTCGATCTCATTGTTGTGGATTAGAAAAAAATAACAATTTATGCTTTGTTGATTTTTGAGTTGGTGTAGAATCTACTGCATTGAGGTTGTGTCGCTATCGTGCAACATTTATTTATATATATATATATATATATATATATATATATATATATATATATATATATATATTATATATATTATATATATTATATATATATATTATATATATATTATATATATATATATTATATATATATTATATATATTATAAATATATATATATATATATATATATATATATATATATATATATATATATATATATATATATATATATATATATATATATATATATATATACTGTATATATATAATGTGCGCGCGCGCGTGTGTGTGTGTGTAAACTTATGTCCGTGTTCTCCTTTTATTTCACCTGAACTAACCAGCTGTTTTTTACTCTGGCATAAGACGCTATGTAACGCCCTTGCTGATCTCAATCTGGGACAAAGGAAAGAAAAAGGCTGAAATTTTGATAAAATTATTTTCCAGACTCGTGTTGCACTTGAATCCGTAAAATTGGGAAGACCTTATACCATAGACTCGTAACTTTGCATGAAATGAGAGATTTGTGACGGATGCCCTTTGCATACCAGTTCTTATGTTTTTAGGTTTGCCTTTATTTCTTAGTTTTTTAATTATATCTATTTTTTATCTTATGAAGAAATACAATATCAAACCAATGTTCTACTATACATGTACAATACATAATCAAGGGAATTACATATGTACAAATTTAACATGTGTGAAATAGGACTATTGCCGATGATATGTTTTCCTTTATATTCCCCCCCCCCCCTCACAATTTGGAGGTGATTTGTGTTATGTAATTTGTGTCTGGTGAAAAAAAAAATATCAAATTCCCATGGGTAGTCTTACCGCTCAATACTTTGGTTTATACTTATATTAGTTGAACAGAAGAGTAGAATAAACGGAAATATTTTAAGAATTATTCCTGAAGTAGTAAAGCCATTTTCACAACCATGTGATTTATTGTTTTACACAATCATAAAATTAAATGTATGATTTATATCAAGCGTCCATGCCTGTGTAGCACAGAGTTGAAACTACTTTTTTCTCTAAAATCAGAAAATTTTAATTTTTCACTCGCGAGAAGCTTTCTGTCTGGGGTGGGGGTGTTAGACTTGTCTTATATGTGCATCTGTTTTGGGTAAGATTCTCGAAATCTTAAGCCGCCTTCAATTTCCGCCAAACTTTACGCAAAGGACCTTAGGGTAAATCTGAGTCAATTGCGGAAAAAGGGGGCAACTACCCTTCCAAGGACATAATGACTTGCAAAATGTGGGTTCGCAGAGCAAAATATTGAATGGAGTCACTGACAGTAATATCAACTTGATGGCTGATTTGTGGGATCGTCGGTGATTCGCATCTGCTTAATAGATTATACGCATCAAATCACGACCTTACTGTTCCCCATAGCTAGGAATGAGGGGTTTTTATGGTGACCCATAGGTCTACCTGCCGAGCTTTCAAGAACCAATGTCTGGTACCTCACGGTTCTAGCTTGAGCACTGATAATTTGTTACATTAAGTTTTGTGTATTTGTGCAATAGTGCAATGACCAGTCCCTTTCTCTGCCACTCATGAAAGACCTCTAACCAGGTTATACGCTTGGTTTTATTCAATATAGGTAGTCTAACCCAAGTCTATGGTCCAATTTGAATTTTCGTATCCATTTTTGTGGTAAAAAATGTATGATTATAAATTTTTCATAGTACTCCCTGCCATTCAAGGTTAACCGAACATAATTATATAATTTTTTTTTTATGAATTTTTAGGTCTGTTCACGGAATTTCCATTGTACACCATGAATTCATTTCTTGTATTAACATACTTTATACATAATTAACCATTGACATCCTTTTCATCTTAAACCTTTATACGTGAAGTTTATATAATAATTTGTTTTTAAACTGTAATTGGTAGCCAAAGAATGCGATGAACGGACGCTTTTCTACACAAATCGTGTAATAAGATTGTAATTTAATGTGTTGTTCTAATTTCGCTTGTTTTATTTTTAAAAAATCCCAAAACAATTCCCAGTGACAACTACAGCTCTACACAAATGAAAACATAATCAGACCATATAATTTTTATTTAATGTTTTCGTGTTCAAATTTCTCTTGTTTTATTTAAAAAAAAAAAAAAAAAGCGTAGTGAAAACCGCAAGCGTGCATAATAATGTCACCTATTTCCTGACGACTGACATGGCATTTTTGTACATAAACGACGCTCCCAAACCCATATCTTGTATGGTTCCTAAGATGTTCAAGTTTTTTTCTTTTTATTTTATACCTTTATTTTATATATTAGCATAATATATTAAGATTTACTCTCCCAAACTTAAATTGTTTACCGTATTCAAATATCTGAAGAAACATATTTTGGGCCATAAATTTTTCCTATTTTTGCTATTTTAAAAGTAATTACCCGGTTTTGGTTTTGAAGTTACCCCGTGTAATCTTTTATAATTAATGAAATAATAACATTTATATCATTGTTATGGTAAATAATTTATAACTTCACTTCGAACGGCTGTTTTATCGACTTCTCAAATCTGGAAAGTAGACGATAGACCGCATTGTAAAAACCTTTATATATAAATTTCATCAGTTTTTTTTTTATTTCTCTCTCTCTCTCTCTCTCTCTCTCTCTCTCTCTCTCTCTCTCTCTCTCTCTCTCTCTCTCTCTCTCTCTCTCTCATGAGAAGTCTTACATTAATCCTTCAACAGCGTTTGAATTAATTCTTATTGATTTATAATATTAATACCTGGAGGAACATAGAGAGTAGAGGTCCCCTTTTTTGTTTTGTTCTTGTTGATGTCGGCTACCCCCCAAAATTGGGGGAAGTGCCTTTGGTATATGTATGTATGTAATACCTGAATCAGCCCATAACAAATTCGGTAATTGCAATGTGTTTTTTTTTTTTTCATTATACGTAAATAATTTTATATGTTTGTCGAATTATGATTTTAATTTAATTTACTCTAAATGTCTGCGGAATTTTGACTTATTGTTACTGGTATGGCGCATTGTTCATTTTCCTAGTAATGAGAATAAAGTACAATGCATTATACGACAAAACAAAACAACTCACTGCAAGAGAAATTGCATAAGAAACACATCCTGTTGAAGAAATATCCAAGTAAAATCTCCCTGACAAGTCATGTCATTTCCCCCAAAAATATACTTCACGTGCCAAGTCCTCTGGGGGAAAACCCGACACATGGCAACACGCGGAGAAAAACAAAATCTCCTGCAACTTAACCGAGAAAATTCACAAGATAAACAAAAGCCTGGACAATATGACAATGGAAACAACACGCTGGAGAGCCATCGGCAGCGTCCCCACAGCCACTCCTTCCTTTCCTCGACCCCTCGGAAAAAAAAGGAAAAAGAAATAAAAAAAGAAATAAAAAAGTCAACAACTGCGGGGGGACTGCGACAAGCCACGGCCCTACTTGCTTACTCAGACCGACACTCGTCGTCGGTCATACATATAAAAGGGGGGACAGCTTAAGTGACTTAATACAGGCAGTGATTACTAGCCGAGAGAAAAATAATTATGATAAATGGGTGGCATTACCGTAGCGCTAGGTCGAAATGGCTCTGCCATGTTAATGGTAATGGGCTAACTTAAGGATCTCCCTTTTTTTTTTTTCTTTCTCTACTCTACCCCTTTTCTCTTGAGTGATTAAGAAGTGATAAAGTGTTTTAAAAGTGAATAAATCTTCGCTGGCTTTTTGTGTGTGTATTTTTCCAGAGTAAATAAAAATGCTGATGCGCTAGAAGATGATGGCTTTTTTAAGTTCGCTCATTATGGCATTTTTTATTATGTATATTTTTACTCTAGATTTTTCTGAGCCAGCCAGTTCCTTCTGAGAGAATTTTTAGCTTAATTTGGATTCTTGGCAGGCACTTTGTCAGGGTTGCGCTATTCTGATATAATGTGAAATCACATAACATTTAGTAATGCCTATTTGTAAAAATATATCTGACTTGCGCATTTTTATATATTTTTCAATATACTTCCATATCTTCTAAAGGAGTTGGCGCCAGAAGGGTATAGCCTTCGTATTACTCAGAGGTGGGGTTGTGAGCCCCAGACCCTTTTACTTGACCTCAGAAGATGCAGGCAAATATTTAAAGATGGGTTGACTGATGGGTGGTAGGCTAGGAGCGACCGAAAGGCCTATCGAACGTTACCAAAGCATTTACTAGGTGGCCCACACAGTGATTGCATGTTCTTAGGTTGGATAAGTTTGGGGTTGTTGATGTAAGTTTTATTTCAGTTCAGAGCCACATACAGTTATTTTGGAAAGCATAGTAGAGAAAAATATATGAGTAAGATACAAGGTATATACTGGTAATTGTTGTAGTATTCTTAAAGTGAAATGGTAATAGTGAGGGATTGAAATACGATAACACCAACAATAATCCTGAATACAAGGGTAATACATACAATCTCTTCAAACTTATCTAAAAATCAGAACTATATGTGGAATGACGTTGGCTCATTTCAGATATTTCTTCATCCCAGTTCAAAATTTAATGTCAGTATTTATTCTCCTCCTTATGAAATGTTTCCCCTCTCGATTTGGGTGGTTTATATATTGTCTGCCTCCTCAGTAAGATTGAATCAATGATAATTCTTGTAAGTAATCTGGCAATTCTGTAAATCCCCAGTAGTGCCATTCCTAAAGGGTCTTTGCTGTGTCCTTTCGGTCCTTGGCTGCACCTACTTTTTAGCTTTCCTTTACGCCGTACCTCCTTTCCCCTTTCCTTAATTTATTTTGTTGTCCAGTGTCTTTGGAACTTTTTACTTTATATTACAACTGCATTGTTTCCCTTAGTTGCAGCTCTTTATGTGGAGGTAGTGTCGTCAGTGAACCTCAAATAATTGATTTAAGGGTCTTTGCAGTATTCATTTGACCCTAAGCACTATCCACTTTTTAAGCCATCTGATCTCCCTCTGTCCCAGATTTATTTTTTTTCCCCTCTTATTATCCAACCTCTTAACTTTTATTTCATGATGCAACTGCAGCAGTTTTCCCTCAGTTTCATGGAAGCTGAAACGGTCTCCTCTGCCTCAGAAATGGTCTAAATTCATAAATTCATCTTGGTGGCACCCTGTTTTGAATGGCATCCGCGGCCACAGTTTTTGGTAGTCATATAGCTCAAATTCCACATATCCACCTATCCATCTTTTTCAGTCTGGCTCATTGACTGTAGGGACGCTCATGGTAATTTTAACATGGATTGTATTTGAGGGGAGAATTTATTGGTACTATTTTAGTGGGGGTTTTAATGCCAAGGAAGTTGGTATCCAGAAAAAATATGAAAAGTGCAAATTTGATTTATTATTCTTTATTTGGTTATGATTCAATAGTAGGTCTGTTTTATGCTTGTATATGAGTCGATGTATACTGTATATGTATTTAAAAGTATGCAAGTATATTTGCGGAAATCTCCTCGAATATTTCCTCTTTTATGTTGCAACAGCGGATCTATTGCGTTCGTTTATATATGTCATACATTTTAGGTTTTATCACCTTTCTTTCTAACTTATGAAAAACTCTCTCAGATTTTTTTGGGCATCAATGACACTGATAGTTGTAACCCCCGATAGCATTTAATTAATTCGTAAATCTTTTATCAATCCTCCACTTCTCGGCTGCAAAGTTGCCACAATGGCCTTCGTCTATGGGTATTTAATCTGTAGTTGTTTTTTAGAGCTCAGAAATCGTACTTTATAACATTCCCACATTCCTTCTTGAAATCAGAAACAATCTAACTGATTTTGTTGTTACTATTGTTAACTGATTTTTGTTACTATTGTTAACTGATTTTGTTGTTACTATTGTTAATTGCTAAGCATGTGATGCTCTTGCAGATGTTTATCTTGATATATTATATCTCCATGTTAAATAAATCTGTTTTCACTTCCATCCTGGTAAAGGGTACTCATCTTTTCCGTCACTTTTTTTTTCCTTGTATTTTTATCTTGAGTTAGTTAGGCGCACTTGATTGGCTGTCCGTGCTATTCGTACTTTAAAACATACTGGTAATTATTGCAATATTATTCCTGAAATGAAATGGTAATAGTGAGGGATTTGAATATGATAACACCATCAATAATGGTGAATAGTGGCGTACTCTAAAGAAATTACCCCAAAACAAAGGGTTTGAACCGAAATGTATAGATTAAAAAATTAGTTACACTTTTTCGGGAGTAAAGCGTAAAACACGTCATTAAAGCTTTGAAGATAATTATTTGTTATACTGATAATCAAAAGCAGAGTTATTAGTGCAATAAGATCTAAAAGTGGAAGTGCCAGTTTCAACAGTGACAACAACCGAAGGCGAGGATACAGCAAACAATGAAGTGCACCTCATTATGTTGTAAATGTCTTCTTCTCCCGTCTTGCCCACATTTTGGCAGATTGCCTCGCTTCGCTAAGGCGTTTTGGATTAGTGGGATGCTGCCATTTCTTTGTGGGAGAATTAGGCTGGGCGTGGTTCCTCTGATTACAGTTCTCACACTCCGAATGGCTGGCTGTAAGAGAACGTTTTTGTGGCTAACAGTCTTGGTTGAACGGCAAATGTCACTCTGATAAACGATAAGGAAGGAAGCGTAAATGTTTTAAGCTGTTTAGTGGCTTGAAACCTTTCCATTCTTATCTCTAACGATCGACTTTCTTTATACATCTCGGACCTGGTTCCGGCAAATAGGACTCTTTGCAAAACAGTTCCTTTCCTCACCCTTATAAGTGTGCGGAATTGCTTGAACTCATATTTCATTTCTCTCCATATTCTCCTTAAACAAAAATCTGTTATCGAAGATGGTAATTTAATTTCTTAATGGAATAGAAACTGTGGGCTTTCATATTATTCAGGTTGTAAATAATTCATACATGTAGTAGTTTTGTATGAACTATTATCACATGTACATGGTAATATTATTGAATGAGCTATTACCATCTAGTTGAGATTTTTACCTCCGCCAAAGAAGTTGGGAGAAGGTTATGTTTTCGCCCCTGTTTGTCTGTTTTTGAACAACTTCCTGGCCAAACTTTTACTCATAGAGTAGTCCAACTTTCAGGGATTAATTGTAATGGTGAGACGTGTAAATGGTTCAATTTTGAAAGTCCTAGGTCAAAGGTCAAGGTCGAGGAAAAGGACGACCGAATTAACTCTTAACCTTAACCCCAAGTTCGCACAT
>NC_090759.1:21823996-21846496 GCF_036898095.1 Palaemon carinicauda
TATATATATATATATATATATATATATATATATATATATATATATATATATATACACACACACACACACACACACACCATTCCCCTTTTCCATTTAGAAATGTTACCCAGACGTATGATGCCGTTCCGTTCGGTAAGTATTTATTGGGTGGAATAGAGACACCAGCGCCACCCCCATGAATGTTCTAAGGACTTATGTTTCAATGGCAAGTTGCTTATCCTAGTGGTCACGTATCCAATTACTAACTAGATCCAACGTTGCTTTATTCATTGATCAAACAACCGTTAATAAAACGAACTTGTTATTACTCAACTGTTTCCTGACCCTTCTCCTGTATGTAATGAAGAAAAAGTGTGTCTATATTCTTTTTTTTCCGGTCACGTCTAGCTCTCCCCGTATCTCGGGTAGGGGTTGAGGGAGTAGTCATACCCTGGTGAGAGGTGGGTGCGTGTGTGTACATTTCTATTATTATTATTATTATTATTATTACTTCCCAAGCTTCAACCCTAGTTGGAAAAGCAAAATGCTATAATCCCAATGGCTTCAACAGGGAAAATAGCTCAGTGAGGAAGAAAACTAGAAGAGAATTTTAAGAACAATAACAACATTAAAAGAAATATTTGATATATGAACTATAAAACTTCAAAATTACTAAGAAAGAGAAAAAACATAGAACATTGTACCCAAATGTACCCTCAAGCAAGAAACTCTACCCCAAAACAGTGGAAAGATGAGCCGTAACCAGAGAGAGAGAGAGAGAGAGAGAGAGAGAGAGAGAGAAGAGAGAGAGAGAGAGAGAGAGAGAGAGAGAGAGAGAGAGAGAGAGAGGGGGGGGGGGGATCCAATGTAGTACTGTCTGGCCAGTCAAAGGACCAATTACTCAATAGCGGTAGTATCTCAACAAGTTTATACATATTTGATAATTGTGAATGAGGTTATTTTTTTTTCAGTAAAGCAAACTCTTTTTCCTTTTCCTGTACTTCCATGGAAGGCTTGTCAGCAACCTTCAGACCCCTCTACAAGCATTGTTCCATTTACCTGTTCTTGATTGTTCTCTCATTTCCTATCTTTCCCAGTATTTGTTTCAATCCATCTGTCCAATCATTCTGAATTTTAAATCTTAATATTCCCCATCACCGTTCATCTTTTCCCAAAGGCTGAATCACCTCTAGGTATTGTCAATTCATCCTACTTTTAAGCTACCCTTTTTACTACTTATGGTTATATCCATAATTCATAATATACATATAGTTCTTTAGTAGTTCATTTTGAAAAGCACTAACCTAGTGTATTTTTATCTTTTAACATAAGACATTTTGAGTAAGGCCAGTAATCTCCTTGGTTCTTGTAGGAAATTCAAATCTCACACCAATCTTTTCCACATACCTTGATATCTTTCTTGTATCATGTATTCTGAAGCGCTTTTATCTCATCTTGACATCCTCCGTTATTTATGATCAATGATACTTCTATATATTTCCATTTTTCTGCTTTTCATATTAACATTCTTTGCTCCTTCCTGGTTTCAATTTACTCTCAAAGGCACTCATGCTGAGATTTTGTTTCAGCGTACACATGTATGAACCTAAGTTTATTGAAAGACTTGGATAGATGATGAATAAGACTAGTTAAAGAGGAGGTATGGCACTAAATGATAATCTCCATTTATAATTATCTAATCCAGTAAGGTACCTGTAAATAACATGTATAATTTTTTACATCCACACCATTTTATGAGTATTCATTATAGTTCTTTCTTATATCATCATCATCATCTCCTCCTACGCCTATTGGCGTCAAGGGCCTCGGTTAGATCAGCAGGTCTGATTGATATTAGATATAGTAGTACGTACTCGGAGAGTCGGAGTGGTAATTACGACTGAATGACCTACTAGTTGAATATATGGAAATTACAAAGGTGAAATAAACATTGCTGATGCTAAGATTTGTTTTACTGAAATGGGGGTTTCCCGATCGCACTCATGAAAGAGTATGCGAAATAGATGAAAGAACGAGAAAAGGAAAAGATGACAGAGGAGAAGGAAGAATATAATAACGGGGGAAGGAGATGCGGAGGGGGTCCTGTGATGGAGGGGAGAAAAGCAATTACGGATGGCAGCATATCGAATAATAATAACAACAGGTCCGACATAGATAAGGTGCTGTTTAGGGGGACTGAAGAGATGGAAGATGTATGTATAGAGAGATGTGGGTATGGTGGAGGGGAAGGACATGAGGGGAGAGGGGAGTGTAATAATTGATTGTCAATACCGTAATATGATTTTCTTGATGACTGCCGTTATGTGCTGACGACAGTTCGATTCTCTTGAAATATTTGATGTTGGATAATCTATTGTTACTCTTTAGTATTATCTTTTTTCTGTTTTTTTTTATGCCAATAAATAGGAAGAATAGAATAATTTTGTGTCTTTCATTGAGTAATGTTAATGGTCAGTGTGTGAATGAATGTATTATGTATGTTTGTATATATATATATATATATATATATATATATATATATATATATATATATATATATATATGATAAATTTTCACATTTTTACGTGTTTTTCATATTCAAATAAGCCATATATATTTTTTGATACATAATGTCTGGATTCTCTTAACGACCTCGGGATCAGAGCCCCAGGCGAAATCACACAAAGACAAGAGCTTGGCTCCGGCCGGGAATCGAACCCTGGTCGGCAAGCTTGTACAGACAGTGACTAACCCACTTGGCCAATTGGGTTAGTCACTGTCTGTACAAGCATGCCGACCAGGGTTCGATTCCCGGCCGGAGACAAGCTCTTGTCTTTGTGTGACTAACCCACTTGGCCAAGTGGGTTAGTCACTGTCTGTACAAGCTTGCCGACCAGGGTTTGACTCCCAGCCCGGAGCCAAGCTCTTGTCTTTGTGTGATTTCGCCTGGGGCTCTGATCCCGAGGTCGTTAAGAGAATCCAGACATTAATGTATCAAAAATATATATGGCTTATTTGAATATATATATATAGTATATATATACTATATATATATATATATATCTATATATATATATATATATTATATATATATATATATATATATATATATATAATATTATATATATATACGTATGAGTTATTATTTGGGGTTTGTACAAAATTTTAGAAAATTATTTTTGACAATTTTTTAAAACAATAATTTGCTATTGACGGATGGGTGTGAATGAAAGAAGCGACTCCGAAACAATTCATATAATGCAATCCTATGAAAAAAATTATAAGACAAATTTGAAATAATTTTTCAGGTATTTATGTAAAATTTAAGTAGTTGGCTTTTATGTAATGTCATTCTCCACGAATCGTAGTTACTGTACAGGCATGTTTCATGATCGGTTTTGCTTTTCTAACTCATTACTCTCTCTTCCCTGCATTGTTGATAAACCAACCTGTGTAAGCCTGGTAGCTCATGCTTAATTTCGTTTGAATTTTCAGTGACCGTTCTTTCCCGCAACTCCTGGTATTGAAGCTCGATGTCTGTTGAATAAAGTTCAGTTGTATTCACCTCGCCTCTTAGTTACAACCTTCCTCGCACATTACTTTCAACATTGGTTTTTTACTTTTAATATATTTTATGCTCTTCCTTTTTATATTTTTCGAAAGTAATATTATAATCAGTCTTTTTTTTCTAAATTGTTTTACGCAGTTCTCGCTTCTTTGTTTCGTTATGTTTGTTTTTACATAGAAAGAATAATCAAATGTCACGGACCATGTATACAGTCAGTGGACAGTATGTGATAAATATATACATGGCGCTAAACTTCAAAAGCTGTTGCAACATTAATCACAGAAAATAATCCGATTTACAGATAAGAATCAGGTTCATAGATAGATTAATGATGAAAAGAATGCATCACGTCATACATGGTGAGGAGGCGACTCATTTTTCTCTATATTTATATTGGAAGAATAGCTTTCTCATCGTATGAGAGAAGAGAGAAATTTTTATTATTCAAATGAGTTACTTGTTTATGCATAAAATTTCACAGAACAAAAGGTCCATGCGTAAGGAAAAGAATTATAAGAAAAACAGAAAGTAAATGAATACCGAGCTTTAATAGACCAGTTTATGAGATTATTTCTGTTCTGTGGGATGTAACATCGATCGCTGGCGCCAAGTAAGTTAGGTGAGACTCTGTCGTCGACTTTTTGAACGTGATTGCCTATTTTACAAGTTAACATTGGTTGGTACAATTTAAAGGAACTGAAATCTACCCAATTTAATGTTTGTTACTGGAGGCATTTTTGTTATTACCAAAACTTAATATACCGCCTCCGTCCATTCCAGTATCGCCAAGATACACGGATCCTTCAATTCCACATCAGATGTTTTTATTACGAAAATTGCATGAGTAGCGAAAGGTTCAGGGTATACCATGTAATAAAATGAAAAGTATCAACCCGTTAGTTGAAATATTATCGGTGTTGATTAGTAAGTTTTAGAGGTAGGTGTATATTCTACATATAAATGTTATTTTATATATATATATATATATATATATATATATATATATATATATATATATATATATATATAATGTTTGTGTATATATATTTAAATGTATGTATATATTTATACATACATATAGTGTGTGTATATTTATATACAGTATATACTGTATATATATATATATATATATATATATATATATATATATATATTATATATATATATATAATATATATATATATATCTAATGTTTGTGTATATATATTTAAATGTATGTATATATTTATACATACATATAGTGTGTGTATATTTATATACAGTATATACTGTATATATATATATATATATATATATATATATATATATATATATATATATATATATATATATGTATGTATGTATGTATGTATGTATGCATATATATATTCTCTAAGAGTAAACACTCCCACACGCCCTTCGGAAACGTCCAAACAGAATCCCCCCTTTCCATAATTCTCTACCGGACATATATCCTATTAATGTTGTCAGCATAAATCATCTTGCGTAAATCCAGAGAAACGGTAGTTATTATTATCGTTATTATTCTGATTGTTCCCCCTCCCCCACCTCCAAATCATCTTGTTTTGTTATCTCTGTTGTGTGCTCTTATCTCCCCCATATATTTCAGACTCATTCCTCCTGCTCCTCCTCCTGTATCCCCATTCCCCCTGTCCTCTCATCCCCTCCTGCGCATCCCAAATCTCGTGGGTCCTATCATGGCATCGCGAAATCTGAAGCTGTGTGCGCGTCTGACCTAAGGTTGGAGAATAATGGAAAATATCCAAGACCTCGTTTCCCACGGCTTTGGGTAATGTTCTCGGTTTACACTTTCGGATACAAGTTTGTTGTTTGAGCTTTTGCTTTGTTGTGTTGCTATTGTCATCATTGCTAATGATCACGTATTGCACTTTTTCATTGTGGATTTAGGTCGAAGGTCATGAAATAACTATGGAAATTGTCCAGAAAATAGATATATGACATAAAGAATAAATGGACAAAAGAATGGACATTTTTTATTAACTGACCATTAATCGATATATGAATAATAATTGTTATTAAGTTAATGAAATGTTTTTATGTAATCATTTAGTTACCATACGTTTCTAGATTTATATAAATTCATGTTTATCTAGTGTTGATGATTTTATAATTGCTTCTTTAAATATTCTTATTCAACAACATCCATTATATATGTCGTTTCCCCAGATACCTGTAGCCCCCTTTCTTTTACTCGATTGGTGTGGGAATTATATTGTAAATGATGAAGAGAAAATTAAATTGAAATCGATTGCTAGTTAGGTTATTTTGATAATGAAAGATACAACCTATTTGTTCAGTTTGTTAAAAGCAATATAGTATAGCTTTTCTGGGGAAAATGTTTCTCTGTATATTTGATATGTTATACTTTTATCTAAAGGTGAAGGTGTCCGGTTTCAGTATCATCAGAATAGATACAGAACCTCAGCAGGGCAGTCCCAACTCCCCGCTATGATGTCGAACCACAGCAGTATCCTCCCCAGTATACGGCTTAAATTCACGGTCCCGTGCGTGAATCGATTTGCTGCCATGTGAATGCAAGGCGAACACGTTACCTCTGTACTAGCCAGGAACCTAGTCGAATTTGCTTTTGACAGCAGTTAAAGCTTATAAATGTGAATATCAACAAGTCGTTGATAACGTGATATCAGATGTGAAATGAACATCAAAGGAATATGTTAATATTTCTAACATGATTGTAAACAAGATACGAGTTGCTGCATTGTAGACACCTCCTTAATGATAGGAATCGTGATTCTTGTTTTGTAATTTTCTGTATTTTGTCCTCATCTCGTCAGGGATAAAGTTGTTATTGTGTTAAACATAAAAAGCCACAGAACTCTTTCATCGAGTGGCCTTCTTTCTAGGCCAAGAATACCGCATTGGCGATGGAGCTTTTGTCATGTTACTTTAACCAGTTTAATTTGGATGTATAATTCCATATTTTACTTATGAAATTGTTGTTTGATATCAAAGGTATGTAGTTTGTTGTTATTTGCTGTTAAGATGCTAACTATGTAATGCAACGATAATAGTTAAATGTATTCACGTTATTGTAACATCCAGGCATGTAAACTTTTTTTTTGTACTTCACCTCATCGTAGAAGCAAGTTACAGCTAATTCAAATATCTTGACTATATGTATTCCATATGGCATAAACTCTGAACTCATTTTCCCTAGTACCTCAAGATGTTAAATGGCCTTTGTTTTGTAGGGAGTTGGTTGGCCAGGGCACCAGTTACCCGGTGAGATACTACCCCTAGAGAGTTATGGGGTCCTGTGAGTGGCCAGACGGTACTACATTGGATCCTTCTCTCTGGTTACGGTTCACTTTCCCTTTGTCTATACATACACCTAAGAGTCCGGTCTATTCTTTATATATTCTCCTGTGTCCTCATACACCTGACAACTCTGTAATTACCATACAATTCTTCTTCACCCAAGGGGTTAACTACTGCACTGTAATTGTTCAGTGGTTACTTTCCTCTTGGTAAGGGTAGAAGAGACTCTTTGATTATGGTAAGCAGCTATTCTAGGAGAGGACACTCTAAAATCATACCAATGTTCTCGAGTCTTGGGTAGTGCCATATCTTCTGTACCATGGTCTTCCGCTGTCTTGAGGGTAGACTTCTCTTGTTTGAGGGTACACTCCGGCACACTATTCTATCTTATTTCTCTTCCTCTTGTTGTTTTAAGTTGTTATAGTTTATATAGAAGATATTTCTTTTATTGTTGTTACTGCTCTTAAAATAATTTATTTCTCCTTGTTTCCTTTCCTCATTGGGCTATTTTTCTTGTTGGGACCCGTGGGCTTATAGCATCCTGTTTTGCCAACTATGGTGTTAGCTTAGCAAATAATAATAATAATAATAATAATAATAATAATATAAATTTATAAGTATGATTTATTTTTCATATTATTTGCAACTATTATTTTTTTTTTTTGCTTAAGCGAGATATTTTACTTTCCTTTTTTTCGTTTTTTTCGTTTTTTTTTTTTTTTTTTTTTCTATTGAGGTCGGGAGAAGGGAGCATTTTTATTTTTCCGGGGCACATTGACAATTAATAATGGATATTACCCATTTTTGGAGAACTGAGTTAGAAGGGAAAAATTCCGGCATGTACACTGGACTAACAGGCGCGTGCGTACATCATGAAAAACTAAATATTCTTACCTTTAGTAATGTTTTTTGTTTTTCCAACATTCACATTTGTTTTTTATATAGTCTAGAATTCACGGTCACTTGGATGTTTCAGAGTTGTTGAATATCTTCATTAATCATTATGAAAAGTTGAGAGAGAGAGAGAGAGAGAGAGAGAGAGAGAGAGAGAGAGAGAGAGAGAGAGAGAGAGAGAGGGGGGGGAGGGAGGAGTTAAAGTAGCAGCCTTTTTTAGGAATTGTTATTTCTTTTGTTATATGTGAAATGTTTACCTGTGTCTTCATAAGGGTCTGTAACAACAATGGGGAAGCTTAGGCAAGGAAGGAAAGAAAAATAAAGTGAAAGATCAACTCTTTTAACAATAACGACCTCAAACAAGGACATACAAACTCACTCTCTCTCTCTCTCTCTCTCTCTCTCTCTCTCTCTCTCTCTCTCTCTCTCTCTCTCTCTCTCTCTAAGCGAGTTGATTTCTCAGAAGTCACTTTTTTTTATACCCTCTTCTTCTTTTGCTTCTTATTCTTCTTCTTGCGTTGTTGGGGGAGAAAAGGAACCCCAGAGGAAGCTCAAGAGATAAGGGCAGGGAAGGAGGAGTTGGAGTATCGGGAGGAAGAGGAGTTGGAGGAGGAGGAGGAGAAAGAAGAAAGAGATTCAGGAAGAAGAAAAAAGTGAAAGAGGGAGAATGGAGAATCTCCAGGTGTATTTTTGTTATGTTTTTTCTTTTACTTTCAAGGTTTTGTTTCTTTTCTGCGTCTTATTTTGCTTTGTACTTCTATTCTTCAAATAAAAATAGGTTTGAACGAGGTTCTTTCAAGTTAGGTTAATATTTACTGTTTTTATTTTTTTTTTAATTAAATGTGTGTTGTATCGCGTATATTATAGTCGCTTTTAAGTTGCTTCCTACTCTTATATTTCCTTTTTCCATTTCAAATACATTTAGATTTTTTCTTGTAACAATTTTCCTTATTGAATATATTAATTCGTATTAATTTTGTTCACCGCTAAACCACAGCAGCAACCTCCTTTAAAGCCAATATGTGCAAAAAAAAACCGTTTTAATTTCCCCAGAAATTTGCCAGGTCAGTTCTCCCCCTTGCGCGACATGTTTGTTAAACCACCCACCGCGTATTCAACAAAAGATCAAAAAGCTTCCTTGGCTTATCTGTCCTGGGTGGGGTGGCGGGGGCGGGGGGTGGTTGGGAAGTGCTCTTCACCACTGTCTTCAAGAGGTGGTTGCGTTCTCTTCGAAGCGGGAGTTTTGGTGCGTTTGCTTTGTACATTTTTCTCCGTTTTCTTTCATACGGGAAAGGGTGATATGGACATGTTAATGGGTTGATACACTGTGAAGTGTTTACAGTGTGACCATAGAGAGTTTTGTAGATTATGCGGACATTGTAAGTGATTTATTCACTTTTTATATTTTTCGTTTGTTTGTTGTTTTTCTATCTCATATATATATATATATATATATATATATATATATATATATATATATATATATATATATATATATGTGTGTGTGTGTGTGTGTGTGTGTGTGTGTTTATGTGTGTATATATATATATATATATATATATATATATATATATATATATATATATATATATATATATATGTGTATATGTATATATATACATATATATATATATATATATATATATATATATATATATTATATATAAGATAAATTATAAAATTTACCTTTGTGTGTTCTTACGTTTAATCACATCTCAGTTCTCCTTCTCTTCCTCTCTTCTTTACTTTTCTTTTTATATAAACATTAAAAAAATTCTTCTAATTTGTTTTATTTTAACATATATTAAACATCTAATTCATTTTGGAAAACCATTAAGCATTTTCCATCTCTTACCGTTCGTATTTCTCTTTATTCCATACGTTGCTTTGTATTGAGTGAATATTTATATATACTGTACGTATAGATAATATTAATTTTACCATTATTATTGAAGCATCGATACTAACATTTTCCTCATCCCTTTCCTTCCTGCCATCTCATTTATCCCAACTATGGAACGTGGTTGTCGTGCCCGATGTGGGTTCGAATCCCGATCAGACTCGTTAGTTTCTTTGGTCGCTACAACTTCACCATCCTTGTGACCTAAGGATGGGGGGTTTAGGGGAACCTTTAGGTATGTCTGATGAGTCATCAGTAGCCATTGCCTGGCCCTCCTTGGTCCTAGCAAGGGTGGAGAGGGGTCTTGGGTGCTGATCATATGTATATTTGGTCAGTCTCTAGGGCATTGTCCTGCTCAATAAGGCAATGTCGCTGTCCCTTGCCTCTGCCATGCGCGGCCTTTAAACCTTTAAACAGGTAAACAAAATGTCTAACCTGCATTATTGGAAAAAAAAAAAAAATTGACCAAAACTTCTTCAGAAACTCAGGTTACTGTAATAGATAGTGTCTCTACAACCTTTTAATATTGGTTACTGTAATACATACCTGTGTCTCCACCACCTTCTGTTACAGACAATCATCGCTTTGTTTTTGTCAGTCAGTCCATTTACTGTCACTAATCTGGCGTTCAATCTGTCGCGGGTTTACAAGAAATATTGCCATTGGTGTTAACCCGTTCATTATCTTGCAATACGATTGTCATCGTGGACAAAGAGGAAATTAATTTTGTCCGACATTTCCCCCTCCCCTAAGAAAATGAAAACGATTGAAATCGGAGAAATTGATTGAAATAATTACGTTGGAAACTTGAAGGGAGGTACCAAAGGAAGGTGGTTTTTAAAGATCGTTCTTTTATTCTTTTTAAATTTTAATAGATTAAGGTTATGCTGGTTTAAAGATTTTCTTTAAATACAAATCTTTCTCCTTTTTGAAGTAGAAATTGCCAAGATGGTAAAGAGACCCCTGAATAGTGGTATTCAGAGTTTGGCACTCAATTTATCACAAAGCGAAAGCTTAGAGTTAGAATATTCTAAACGGCAGTTGTCTAGAAAATTAAACTAATTTTCCAAGTTGATAGCATTATGTTTATTCAGAGGGTGAACGTGAAGGGGCTGGAAGCAGTGACACTGATTAAATAAGAGGGCTGGGAACCTGGACCCTCTAAGGAACCATGCTGGAACCTAGTCTACTCCCTGTTAAGCGCCAACAGTTGTGTAGAAGGCGGCTAAAAATGATTCTGTTTGCCCTCGGAATACGAGATTTAGGTAGATGCCTCGCATATTTAATAAGTTTGACAAAGTTAAAAAGGGGTAAAAGGTGATATGGATTTTTCTTTGTAGTTTGGCTGGACAAAGAACTCTCAAGGGAATTCTGGTAGAGACGGCGTAGGGGTGTGTCAGGACAAAGACATCCTGAAATTATTTTTGTTGTTGGTTTAATCATTTGAAATCATGGAGAAATTATTTGTTTGAAGTGAACATTATTTGTAGATGTTTTGATTCATATTAGGACGAGATAAACCTTTGTGAATTTCCGTTCAAATGTTTTTTTTTTTTTTTGTATATTTAGATTAAATTCTCTCTCTCTCTCTCTCTCTCTCTCTCTCTCTCTCTCTCTCTCTCTCTCTCTCTCTCTCTCTCTCTCTCTCTCTTCTCTCTCTCTCTCTCTCTCTCTCTCTCATGCGTGCTATGTAGTGTCTTCAGTTCGTAGGTTTAATGGTAATTCAATTCGGCACATATTTGTAAGTCAACTGATGCTAGTCGCATACAGTATATGTTATGTATTGATATAGATATTTTCTACCTACACGTGCACACACTCAGACACTCGCATATACTTACCATGCACATGATACTTGATTTATCACATACATCTATACATCCCCGGAAGTATTCCTCTTTCTACAGTGTATTTCGTTTTTTAATTCAAGTTGGAGAAATATTGATAGCGCCCTTGAATTAAAAATTATAAAAACGGATGAGTCATAAGAACAAGTGGATAAAATGTAGATCATCATGCTGGCCAGATCAATAAACTAGAAAGAAATAACATTATTTTGGATATTAGACTCATTGTTACATATGTAATTAGGTGTAACCAGTTTGTACGTAGTCAAATCTATACTTAAATCCATTGTCCATTTTAGTTGATTTTATATATAGACTTTACGTAAGCAATTTGCATGCGTCATTTTTACTCATCAATAGACACTAGTAACTTTCGATTAAAAAGTTAACAATTCCTCAATTGTGATTAATAGGCAAATTCCTCTCTTTACTCACTCCCCTTAATACAGTTTACCTCTCCGACTCAGGGGAACGTTTCCAATTATATCCTTCCAATATTGGATATTTATAATTGCTTTCATGATGTGATTTTTGTATTGTATGGTAAATGTTGAAAAATGTTTATAGGTATATTTTTGTTCATCTTTTACAGGACTGTCAGAATAGAAGTGTGTCATCATATTTACTATACTTTGAATTATTTATTTAAGAAATGTTTTACTCTTGCATGGCTAACTGCACACGCCCATTCTTTTCTTCATTTTCTCGTTTTTTCTTCCTTTTTCCATTATCAGGAATATCTCCAAGTATAAACTATCAGATAAGTTAAGGAAGCTAAAAAAAAAGTGCTTTTAAACGGGATTCCGTCAAGGTATCTCGTTGAAATGATTAAATCACAAAGAATCTAAAATCGACGATTTGAAATAATAATTCATTTAAGAAAAATGTTACAATAACCACAACTGGATGGTTACGTAAGAAGTTGCATCTGAATTGATAAACAACAAATAGGTTGAAGAACTTCTATATTTTATGGACACGTGTTCAAGTGTCAAAATAACCATATATATATATATATATATATATATATATATATATATATATATATATATATATATATATATATATATATATATATATATATATATATATATACATACAGTATATATATTTAACTTTATTCTATATTTATAATCATCTATCATTGTATCTTTAAAATGAAGACTTATAATGCCAAAAAAAGTCTATTTTCTTTTGTCTGCGCTAAGAGTCAGCTTCGTCGGGAATGAGTCACTGATAATTAAATTTTTTTTGGTAAAACAGGTAAACAAGTTAAATCGTATTGAAATTGTGAAAAGGTTCATTATTTATATCGGGGTTTTCATAATACGAATTAGGTTGTTATGAATTAATAAGACCAAATACTTTGTAGAGAAAATACTTGAAGGAAAACTTTCGAATACATTTGGTAAGTCTTATGTTTGTATATAGGAACGCTTAGTGGTTTTGGAAGATATCTGCAATAGGAGCTCTTGTTCTCTTATTCTATGACGCCCCCGGTAAACACGAGTTATTTATCTGCACAGGAAGCTCGTCCAGGATTTAGCAGTTAAAGGAGGTGTGTGGAAGTAAAACATTATTTATCAGTTAGGGAAAATATTTCAATTTTGAATATGCTCGCGGACACACATGTTTATATGTGTAAATATACAATATACATATGTGTACGTATATTATTCATATACAATATGTATATACTGTATATGTATAATGCAATGCGCGGTAGAGTCTTGTACGGTAATCGTTATTAAAAACTAATTTACATGATTTGTAAGTTTTATGTGTATGTAACAATATTGTAGTATAGAAACTAGTTATTTAATAAGAGAGTAATATATTACTTTCTTACTGTCATAATTGTATCAAAAGTGCAAAACTTCAAAGGATTTTGTTAGAAGCTGGGAACAAGGTAAAAATCAAAGTCAAGAATTACAATGAATAATTTTAATAAGAGACACCCAAGAATGAGGCAATAAAGGCAAGAAAGAATTCTTATGTTTTGAAATAGTAAAGTTCGACGCAATAAAACAATGCACAAGCGCCGGCCCTTAATTCCTGAACAGGTAGGATATTGTTAGGCAGAATAAATAAAGCCAGTACAATGAAGTGCATAACGTGTACTCACAGTTCTTCTGTCCTTCAGAAAACACAATGTAACATCACGTGCCTCGAGTTTACCTTAGCAACAAATATGAAATGTTTAGTGTGCGTTCGCGTGCGTGTTTGAGAACAGCATTTTGGAGACTGCATTGCAAGCCGAGTCGCTTTGCATTAAGACTGCATTTTATGAGGGCGAAACGAGGGTATGCTTGCGCGTTGAAATGGTCCACAATCTCCTGCTTGAAAAGCGGCGTTGTGGCCCTTGAGAGCTTCAGCAGCTTCGGATATTGTGCTCATGAAAAGGCCTTTGTTTGGTTACTTCCCTCGGGTTTGTGTGGCAAGGAGGGGATTTATATATGATATAAACTTTGCTTCTTTAGTGAGGAATAGGGGATTGTAAAACTCGTAATTGAGTTGGAAGTAGGACGTCCATAAAAATTGTACAAAACAGCAGAAGTAGATTAAAAATATTGCTTTGGGGTCGTCAAATTTCTGTTCTATTAGTAGAAGCGAATTATACAAATTATTGTATGCATACTTATGTACGTGCTGTACATAAGACGTGCCGATATGTGTGTGTGTACAATTGATTTTCTCTAGTTGAATAAAAGTCTTTATTACAAAGAAAATTAGTTGATGTTGTTTTACAATTGTAAAGGAGTATTATTATCTTGTGTCTGGTTACTTTTGGTCACGATAAAAACATATGCGACATCAGAAAGTTATAATAGTTTACAGAGGCATTTGAAGTTTATTTCCGTTTATGTTCACGTGATAACGTATTGAATTTACTTACAGATAATAGTTTTAATTGTTATTTTGCGTGTGTAAAGTCATTTTAATTGTCAAATTGCGTACGGAAAATGATTTTCATTGTTTTAACATCAACTGATATGCACTTTTCACCATCATTTCTTTGCTTGGATTCTATTTTTACGATGATGATTGCTCTCTGCATCAGTTGTATGTAAGATTAACATTTAAAATGTGAAAGCCATTTATCGTTTGCTCTTGTAATAACCTCCTCCCCAACATACTAGGCATGTAACCTGCCTACTTTCAAGAGTTAACTTTTATGAATGAATCCTATAGGGGTTGGACCTTAACCCGCTTTTTATCACTCTCTTTCAACACTAATATTTATCCATACTTTTTTTTTAGGCATTAAACCTTAAAAGTGATAAGGGTTGAAATTAAATCCTTAAATATTTTGAATGAACTGATGAACTTTCATCTTATAAGAGGTTGTTACCAACCTTGTATTACTGTTATTATTACTAGCTAAACTGCAGCCCTACAGTAGTTGAATAAACAGGATGCTATAAGCCCAAAGGCTCCAAAAGGGAAAATAGCCCCGTAAGAAAAGGAAATAAGGAAACATAGAACCGTGTCTGAGTGTTCCCTCAAGCGAGAGTACTGTAATCCCAGACAGTGGAAGACCATGGTACAGAGGCCATGGCACTACCTAATACTAGAAAACAATGGTTTGGTTTTGGAATGTCCTCCTAGAAGAGCTGCCTACCATAAGTAAAGATTCTGTTTACCAAGTGGAAAGTAGCTCCTGTATAATACAACGTAGTAGTTAACCCCTTAGGTGAAGAAGAATTATTCGGTTGTCTTAGTGTTATCAAGTGCATGAGGAGAGAGTAGAATATGTAAAGAATAGGCCAAACTATTCGTTGTATGTGTAGGCAAAGGAAAAATGAGCCGTTACCCAAGAGGGATCCAGTTTAGTACTATTTGGCCAGTCAAAGGACCTAGTAATTTTCTAGTAATAGTATCTAAATCGGCGCCAATGCTGTCGAAGAAATTAGTAAATAGTTTCAAGAACTCTATGCATCCCATTTTTAGAAATAGGAATCTTTTGGGGTTTTTTTGCAGCTGAAAACATAGATGTTGCTGAGGACACTGTATATGGTAAAGGCACCACACAGGGAACAATTGTGGCAGTATACCAGAAAGCAGATGTTCCAGGTGAGCCTGTGGCCCCACCTCCAATCATTAGTGACAATGACAGTCTGTCAGTTGAGCCTTACCATGTACAAATGTTGCAGTTTGGCAAGCCCAGTCCCACCCAAACAAACAGAACCTCTTTAACTTAACATCGGTAGCATCCCTGTAAATTGTCACCTTAATCACTTGGGATGGGCTATTGCATCTGTAGTATCCAGACTGAATGCTGGAGGAGGAACAAGTAAGATTTTATGTTGGGCAGGATACAATCATTGCTATTGTCAATCTATCACAGAAATTGGAACTTCTCCACTACTTCCTAAGGTGGCACATTGTATGGTCTACTCTGTTGACTGTAATTACACAGGTAAACCAGCTACCACATTTGTCTGTTGGTGATAAACATTAAACTATCATCTCATTTGGTTGTAAGATCTGTTTGTGTGCAACTGTTGCAAAAAATATACCTAATGGATGTTGCTCATATCAACGTAAATAGAGAGAACATCATAATTGATGGCCAAGAAGGCAATGTCAGATATATTGACCTAGAGTCTACTGGACCCTTTTCTTTTCTTTTGGTCTACGTTTGGAAGTAATTGATAAGTGACTGATTATACAATAGGTAGTAGGTTGGCTAATGCATCAGCTGCCTGTTGATATACTATTCTTAGAGAGTTAATGGGTCCTTTGACGGGTCAGTTATTACTACGTTGGATCCCTCTCTGTTTACGGCTCGTTTTTCCTTTGCCTACCGAATAATCTGGCCTATTCGTTAAACATTCTCCTCACATCTGACAACACTAAGCTCACCAAACAAATCTTCATTCAAGGGGTTAACTGGTGCTATAGCTACTTTCCACTTGGAAAGGGTGGAAGAAAGACTTTAGCTATGGTAAGCAGCTCTACAGGAGGACACTCCAAAACCAAACCACTGTTTGCTAGTAGTTGGTAGTGTCATAGCCTCTGTACCACGGTCTTCTACTGTCTTGGGTTTGAATTCTCTTGCTTGAGGGTACACTCAAACACACTATTCTGTCTGTTTCCTTATTTCCTTTCCTCACTGGCTATTTTCACTGTTGGCTTATAGAATCCTGGTTTTTCAACTAGGGATATAGCTTAGCTAATTATAATAGTAATGATAATGATAATGATAATGATAATGATGATAATCAATAATGATAGTAATAATAATTAATAATGATGATAATAATAATAATAATAATGATAATAATAATAATAATAATAATGGAAAGTAGGGACGATATCATTAGGCGATGGTCTTGGAAATTTCCCTATCTCACATTCCTGGAGTCGGGGGTTCGAACCTTCCTCAGCAAGGTCCATAACCTCATTGTATTTTTTAGGTAGGGTGTTTGGCGAAGCCTGTAGGTCTACACGTTGAGTCATTTGACGCCATTAACTGGACCTCATTTGTTTATATTGTTGATGTTTAGGACATTGTCCTGTCCCCTGTCTCTGGTCATTAATAATGACCTTTAATTATTTTTCTCTCCAACAGCCCCTTCATTCTCCAGTGCGGAATTCAAGTTTGGGTGGCTAGAGGCTATATCTAATCCAAGAGGTATGTCACTGATCGTTCAAGCTATGATTAAATTTCATTTAATCCAAGATTTTCCCTAATTATGTAGCAGGGTAGCTTGCTTAGCCGATGCAATTTATCACAAGAGTTGTAAACCCAAAGGGTGGTTTAATAGATGTTTTAAACATTTTCTTAAATGATAAGTCCATCTTTTTTCATTCTTTTCATTTAATGAGACAAAGTAGCCTACACAAGGCTACTCACCAACAACTACTTAATTAATAATGTTAAATGCCTTCGATATATTTTGTTATATTTAAAGTCGCTCCTATTATCTTACTGAAAAGTAAGATATGAAGAAATATTTTTAAAATCTCTTGTTACAAGCCACAAGCTAGTTGGAAATAATATTCAGTTATATCAACAGTGGAAAATTATTTTCCATAAAAATAAAATTCGTTTAAAATGAAGAAAAATAAAAGCAATTAGAAGGCGTTGTCTGTAATTATTTCTGAAGTAATAACTGATAATTCAGTTTTGTTGCACGGCTTTTTTTTTCTGCCTGACAATTTTTATTTTTGTGTACAATAATTTTCTTTCTATCAGTTGTGTAGTTTTTTCCTATGAATTTTTCTTGCCGGGATTCTAATGAGTCTTGAAAATAGATATAATGGTTTTTGTTTCATAACGACGGTCTCTGAAATATCGTTAGAATGTGACTTTAGATTATGAATTTAAATGTCCCTAAAAGTAGCCTTGAAGCCTTAGATATGTTTGCATGGTAATTGTATCTTTTTCAAGTACTTCATGGGTCCTTAGAGATTAAATGGGTCCCTAGAGATTGTAAACGAAGCAGGGTAAGACAGAGAAGACGATGGATTGACGAGCTTAAAAATTTGCTGGAATAAACTTGAATATAGACTTCATAAACACACGTATGTGGAAGGACATGACTGAGGCCTTTGTCCTGCAGTGGACTAGCAATGGATGATGATGTTGATAATGAATATTCGTTATTTTATAGAAGTTTTGATTTTATTACTAGACGTAACACTTATCAAACTATATACATTTAAAACAAAACATGATTGTTGGGCATTTTAACTAATAGAAGGTATTGATTTTCACCCTGTTTTATTGTTGTCTGTATCGTAAATTTTAGTGGGTAATATTCTTTAAAAATTCAAAAGTTTATATTATCATGTTTTAAGTTTCAATGAGAGATTCATGAGTAGATTAAAAATAAACTTTATTATAGGTGTATTTCTCAATTATCTACAGTATGTAGGTACAGTATATATATTCTTTTAAAAATTTTTAAGAAATATTGAAGCCCAAATATGACTCTAACTGTATTAAGTTTGTTCATTTATGAGATAAATATCAAGTTTTATCGGGTCATTGCAAGACAATACAAATAATAAATGGAGCTCATACTTCGAGGGGCTTTATTTAACTTCTCGGACGCCTGAAGTCACTAAGAAGGGATGCCTCGAGGGGCGTACTTGGTAGGACGTTGGCAGGATACCAAATATTGGATTCCTTGAGGGAGGTCACATTAGAACGATTACGGGCTTTAGCGTAATGTCTGCCTGTACTCATGAACCATGGCAATTACAAAGAGAAGGTCCTTAACCAGAGAGAGAGAGAGAGAGAGAGAGAGAGAGAGAGAGAGAGAGAGAGAGATTAATATTAGTGTGTATGTATACTTGTGTATGTGTATATATATATATATATATATATATATATATATATATATATATATATATATATATATATATATATATAATCATCATCATCATCTCCTACGCCTATTGACGCAAAGGGCCTCGGTTAGATTAAGCCAGTCGTCTGTCTTATATATATATATATATGTGTGTGTGTATATATATATAAATACATGTATATGTATATATATATGTGTGTATATATACATGTGTGTATATATATATATATATATATATATATATATATATATATATATATATATATATATATATATATATATATATATATGTATATTTTTCGTACATATTCCTATGGATATGGATATCTCTTTGTTATCCTCCCCCTTGCCACAATCTCTTCTTTGCAATCGCCTTTTTCCCTGGTTCGTTCCAGATCATGTCGTCTGCAAGATATACTTTGTTCAACTTTTGAACCGTAACGCAAACTCGATTGGGGTAATAATGGACGAAAGTATACCCCTCTGAGATATTACATCTTGGCCCGGGCAAAAGACTATGCTTAGTTTCCCGGGTTATGTTTTTAATTCAATTTGCTTTTCAATATTTCTTTAAAACATATTAAGCGGAATTTCGGCTTCTCATGCTGGTTGTTACTTTTGGTGTTACATTCGAGAGAGAGAGAGAGAGAGAGAGAGAGAGAGAGAGAGAGAGAGAGAGAGAGAGAGAGAGAGAGAGAGAGAGAGAAGAAAATTATTTTGCTTTAGGGAATATTGTTTGGTTCCCAGGGAGCATCGATTGTTGTATTTTTGCAACCTTTTTGTTAATGCAAAGAGTTTTTTGTTTGTTTGCGTTTGTTATTGGTATTGATATTTAGAGGTATGAAGTTTGATATTTTGATGAATATCATTAATTACGTTCATGTTTATGATACATTAACAAAATTATTGAATGTTACTCCATATTTATTCCTCTTTGATGATTTCTTATATAAAAAGTCCTTCCTCTCGTTGATCACATACAGGCTTGTATCACCCTCATCTCGCTGCTAAAATCATAGGAGTCTCCTATCTTTTTTTATTAAAAAAAGATAAAGGCAAGTCATGTAATATGAGATTAGTTAACAATTACGACTTATAGATGAAGAAAATAATCCCGCATCATAAAATCACAGTGTTCTGTCACTGCTAATCATACGGGAACTCACTTTGGCGAATAAAAGGAAAGGGAAAATAAATAAAAGAGAGAAAATAGATAAACGAAAGGAAAACCCTTAACCGATCCAGGCACGGGACTCGACGTCCCTATTAGGGGGTCATTAGTGACTTGAGAGATTGTTTTGTCCCAGCCTTGCTCGTCCAGTGATGGCATGTTTTCGCTTTTGACGTTTCCGTATTGTTTGTAATTCGAGTTTCAGCGTTTCTCTTCTCGTTTTATGTAGAGAAAGGTACGCATTTGTTTTATTCTTTGCATATATACTGTATAATGTTCATTTCATCAAAATCGTTTGTCTGGAGGCAGAAAGTATATGTGTATGTATGTGTGTATATGTATGTGTGTGTGCATATATATATATATATATATATATATATATATATATATATATATATATATATGTGTGTGTGTATATATATATATATATATATATATATATATATATATATATATATATATATATATAATGATAAAAGTTGACAAAAGCCTAATAAAGAAAATATTAGAAATGAGGGTAAAATCTAAGAGATGGAAGAATTAGCAGAACTATCTAAAACAAACACCTGAGACAGTAGTAGTAGGAGATGTAAAGAAAGCATTAAAAGACAAGAAAAAAGTCAAAGGAGCAAGAGTAGATGGCCTAACAATGGATTTAATAATAGATGGAGGAGATTTCATAGAAGTAAAACTCGCTGAACTTTACAAAAAATGTCTGCAACAATGCTCTATACCTACAACATGGAAAATAATATTATCATATTAATTCAGAGAAAGGGAGACACAAAAGACCTGAAAAATTACCGCCCATTAAGTTTGCTTTCCGTAATATATAAAGTATTTACAATGATCATATTACGCTGAATAGAAATACAGCTAGATTTTAATCAACCAAGAGAGCAGGCCATATCCATGTAATTAACCACCTATGAAAAATCAAGAGTATGACAAACCACTATGTATGGCTTTTTTAGACTTTGAGAAAGCTTTTAATTTTGTGATGAAAGGCCTTCAAAGGCAAGGAATAGATGAATCTCATGTTAGAAGACTTGAAGATATCTATACAGGAAGTACAGCAATCCTAAAACTACATAGAATAGTGAGAAAATTCCAATTGAGAAAGGAGCAGCGGATAGAGACCACATCTCTCCTGAATTAATCACAGCATGTGTAGAAGTTTCTAAAATTTTAGATCCTGAAAATTTGTAAATTTATATTTATGGGGATTACCTTAAGAGCTTAAGATTTACAGATGACAGTATTGTGTTTTGGGAATCATGGCATGGGAGGTATTGCAAAAGGTGATAGAAGATTTGAATAGAGAAAGCAGAATGTAGGACTGAAGATGAATATGAGTAAAACTAATATAATGTTCAATGAAAATTCAGATGCAACAAATCAGAGTAATGGACTAACCTATAGAGATTGTTTCTGAATATACATACTTAGGACGGCTAAGCTTTCATTGTATTAATTTTCACCTTTCATTTAGGAAATTGTTTCAACTAGTCAATTTAACGGAAATGTTACTGTTCTATTAGTGTTATGCTAATTACCTTAGCTGTATATAAAGCAGGTTGAGCAAATACCAGAAGTTATTGATTAAAAAAAAAAAGTTCTCATTAGCATTACTCGCTTGAGGTGAAGAGAGCAAAATTGTGGATTGTAGCGAGGTTCTTTGAGAGCACACGATCTGTACGTCTTCGTACGATATGGCTTTACAAAGAGTTTTCAATTACAAGAAGTAAAGTTGCCAGTCGTCAATATTCAATAGTTTCATTTTGATCTGCTAACCATGACATTCTTTTGATGCTTTTAGCATGGCAGACAAAGACGCAAAGAAAGGAAGGAGAAACAAAAGGAAGCGAGGACAAACAAATGGGTTGTTTGCCAAGACCGGTTTGTCGTTTTCCGAAGAGATTGGAATCCTTCGACTGGAAATTATAGATATTTGAGACGTGTCATTGGTGGGCAAATTGTAGGCTGCAAATTATACGCCTCTTTTTAGTTAGGGAGTTGGTAGGAAAAAAAAGCTCAAATTAGTCACAGGCGAGGTCGTTCATCATTAGGACCAACGAGGCTCTAGTGATTGTTTTTGGCCTTATATGCCATTTTAATATCCCGCAGGTCCCTCCCTCCCCCCTTTTCTATATTTTTAGGGGTTGGGGGCTGGGCTTGCATTCACCGAACATGGATGATTTATGAAAGTAGTTGCGCATTAGAGATATTTATGGGTTTATTTATTGTTTGCAATTTGTTTTGAATATAAAATTGTGGGGGACATTGCCCTTGCATCATAGATGTCCTTTGTTTTGGCGAAGAGAAATAGTACGGCAAGTGTAGGGAAGTCTATTGATTAAAGGTTTATTTTAAATGTATTGACATTCTCTCTCTCTCTCTCTCTCTCTCTCTCTCTCTCTCTCTCTCTCTCTCTCTCTCTCTCTCTCTCTCTCTCTGATAGTAAGATTTCTGTAATGTCTTTTGTTCAACATTTATTCAAGTGATCAGTGTAACAGTTA
>NC_090759.1:21853996-21868996 GCF_036898095.1 Palaemon carinicauda
TATTAGCTACTACCCTAATTGGAAAAACAGCATATGCAAGCCCAAGGGCCCCTCCAGGTAAAATAGCAGAGTGAGGAAAGGAAATAAAGAAACATAGAATAGTGTACCTGAGTGTAGCCTCAAACACGAGAACTCAACCCCAAGGCAGTGAAAGACCATAGTACAGAGGCAATGGCGTTTCCCAAGACTAAAGAACAATGATTTGATTTTGGAGTGTCCTTCTCCTAGAAGAGCTGCTGACCATGGCTAAAGAGTTACTGCTACCCTTACCAAGTAGAAAGTTGAACATACAGTAAGAGTGTAGTAGTTAATCCTTAAGTGAAGTTTTCGGTTATCGTAGTGTTGTCAGGTGTATGATGAAAGAGGAGAATGTGTCAAGAATAGGCCAGACTATTCAATGTACATGCCGGACAGGGGAAATGAGCCGTAACCAGAGAGTAATCCACTGTTGTACTCTCTGGCCAGTCAAAGGACCCAATAACACACTAGCGGTAGTATCTCAACAGTTGGCCAGTACCTAGGCCAACATATGGATAAGAAGAATTTGTTAATTTTTGTTAATACCTGAAGTATTTGTTTTTAATAAACATCCTTTAATGCAGTTTGAAAAGAAGAATATAGTGGATTTTTAACATAATCTATTATAAATTAAGATATTCTGATACATCTTCACAAGGCAGCATTATTCACTTACGACATCCGGAATTTGAAAAACTTTCCATAGGTTTAATTTATTAAGTTGCTGGAGATCTTCCGTTATTCAGTAAATTAAGAGGAACGAATCCCGACTAATATCCCTCGCTTAGAAGCTCGAAGTGCCATTTGTCAGAGGACAGGACAGTTGTCTCTGTAATGACTAAAGATTGGAGCTCCATAATACAGAAGGATTACGAATTTAGTGTTACATTTACATCAGATATGATATTTGTCTCTCTCTCTCTCTCTCTCTCTCTCTCTCTCTCTCTCTCTCTCTCTCAATGCTACAAGTTTTCGTTGGTTTCAATTCTGATTTAACAGTGGGAGAATGAATTTGAAAGTGGGTGCAGTCAAGTTTAATACGGCAGCAACGTTTTCGTTGATGGAAATGGAAAAAACTGAGATCCTATATACTTCCCTAATTTGCTACAATTGTAATTTTCCAATAGTGATATATGGTTATTGTTGAAAGGACTGCTACAGCATTTTCTTTGCGGTTGGTTGGTTTTTTTTTTTTTTTTTTTTTTTTTTTTTTTTTTTTTTTTTTTTTTTTTTGTATAACTGATTAGTTTTGTTAACATTAAAACTTAAACTGGTCTTCCTATTGAGGAAGGATATTCATGATCATTCGAGAATTGAATGTGTCGTGATGTTGCTGTGGAGTGAGTTAGTTCCTAACGAATTTGAAACTCAATTGTGACACGCCCTTGCTTTACCAGACTAAGTAAGCAGTTGTCAAAAAGTGATGAATATTCAGGTATTGTGACAGAGAAGACTCTGAAGCTCATTCAAATTAAGATGGAAATGATGAACCAAGTCCTCATTTTGATTAGTTATACAGATATTTTCTTCAGGAATATTTTAAAGTAATTGTAGCTAAGTTTAACAAGATACGAAAGTGGAAATATGAACGAATCTATCACATTATTCATCAGAACAAATCCTTTGCACTTTTTATTTAGAATTAGGTTTTGATTATATCCCACTTTCAAATTAGCTTTAGGGCATCGACGTCAAAGGCAGTCAAGCTGTCACTCCCAAGAGACTTTGCAAACAATTCATCGGAGGAGCTCAGTGTCTTAATCTTTCTTCTTCCCTGTTTGCTCCCTCTACTTTTCTAGTGTGTCCTCTTCTCCCCAACTTTTAATTGGCTCGGGCTTAATTGAACGTGTCACACGATTTGACGTTTTTTTGCTCGAGAAGAATCGCTCGGTCGGAGAACTTATAACCATATGTGATGGATATCTTTTTAAGATGACTTCATTCTCCCTCCCACTGACTGATCTTTTTTAAACGCCGTGAAATAGAAGCTTTTGTTTAGTGGACGAGATGTTTGGGTTTGTTATTTTGTATGGCATATTAATTGTCTCTCGATGGTTTTGGGTTGACATTTCATCAACATCTGATTTTATGTTGTGCTTTATTGTATGTGAATAGTCTTGGTTTAGTCAAATGCCTCTTTTAGAATGTAGTTCAATTAAATGTAGGATGTTTATGTTCTTCATTCTGCAACGAAACATCATTAATTAAATGCATGAAGGAAAATTGTCACTGTATCCAAAATGTTATTCATTTCTTTTACTTTACATTTATGACCAGAAAGTTTATTAAAGCATCCTGTAGCTGGAAGCGAGTTACAAATACAAACATGGCCGGGTAACAGGAGAGTAAGGACAGCTTTTATTTATTAGTGTATTTTCCAATGGTTTAGACGCGAGGATTAGTAGGATTGAGATGATGACGATGAATTAAAGAGCGACGCCATCGATTATTTCTCCCAATGGTTTACGGCTAACTTGGCCCTCCAGATCAACGGAACTCTCGCCAAAGTCTTTGTGTCGCAATTCATATAAAAATCTATGGCATAAATGGCAAAGTTGTCCCACTTTCGAGAGATTGTCCACGGAAGAAGCCGAAAGTGATGCATGTATGGCAAATTCTGTCTTAGGTATTAAGACAGTAATAGATAAAAAAGGATGGGAGGGGATGTAATCTTTCCTTGTTTTATTGCTAGTGATGTTTTTGAATAAAATTTTCACGTTTCCTTTTGTGTCTGTTCATAGTTAATTGTACCAGTTATGTCAGTTTTATAATATATTCATGATTTTTGTATAATTTTTTTCTTCTTTCTTGATTAAAGTGTGAATTTTTTAATCTCATTTCATGATAGTTTGCTAAAAGTTGACGTTCAATATTCAAAGATGCCTAGGGAAGATAAAAAGGGTTATGATTAATCGTGTTATCACTTGGTAGTGAGATTGGTAAAGCCAAACTGTATGCAAAGGCTGTGAAACTCAGAGTTGGTAATACATCGTTAACGACGAATCGCTTACAGTTATGGCTGTAATAACAAGCTCAACTGTATTCTAATGATTGGATTTTCGTTACCCTTTTTGTAACCACTGTTCTGGTGGCAATGTCATTGTCTAAAGGTACCGATTCATTGGTAGCCAAATTTGTTTTGAAAACCATAAGGTAGTCTCTCTCTCTCTCTCTCTCTCTCTCTCTCTCTCTCTCTCTCTCTCTCTCTCTCTCTCTCTCTCTCTCTCTTCGTATTGATTAAACTTATCGTTATGGTTGTATTTAGCCACAGTACCGACAATGGCCTTGTAATGTGCTGTATGTAGAATACAAAGATTGATCACCTGTTGTCAAGGAGTGAACGTCCAGTCGACCTTTTCACAGGAAACGAAGTGTCAGGTCATTATTTCTTGTCGATGATTAAGAATATGATTTGTCGGTTTTATGAACCAGTTTTCTTGTTAGCAAAGGTCACCAACTCCCACGAGTGGAAGTTGTACCCATTTCAAGGTTGTAGCGAGATTTTGATCTTTGTTATTTTTATTAGAATTTGATGAATATGTTAATTGAGGAGATCTTTGAATTTTTATGGCGAGTAGGTACTTGATTATTAAAAAAATGTACGATTAAAGATCCACCGTGTAATTTATTTGCTTTCGTTTTGTACATCTATGTTTATTAAAACCTTTGTAAGATTTACGGACTTTTCGTAGTTGTCAAGGATAAGTATAACTGAAATGGAGCTGTACAAAATCCCCAATTTGTCATTCTCATAAGGTATCTTTCCTGAGGTCCTCCATATATTTTAAAAAGAAAAATAGATGTGTGTTTTAAAAATTTTTCTCTTGATACATTTTGTAAGTTTTCAAGTCCTTGTTGAACTTCTATAAGACCAGATTTAAAATATTACGTAAAGAAAGATCTTATGTTGAAAGGCAATTATTTTTGTTGCTTTATTACACGACCTTTAGTAAGTGACTACCGCAAACAAGATAACCGGTAAGCAATTTCATTTTCCTCGAGAGTCCCCTCCTGGAAAGAAAAACATCGAGAAAAAATTATCTGCGTTTATCTTTAGGCCTAAACTTAATGATGATTAACTCTTATCTTTCGCTTCTAGTTAGATCATACAACCCTATTCCCCTTTACGCATTTACCGGAGATACTTTTAATCTCTTAGTATTTTCATTTTCATTTTTCCTGCTGTATCCATCCGCCATAAGCATAAGAGCAAGGGGCCGATCTTGTGCGAGATCACAGTCTGCTGTAATTTTGAGTAATTAATTGGCATAAAAAAGTGTATTTAAAATGTGTGGGGGCGGTAGAACGTTGTAAACTACCGCGTTCTCCGCCCCTCCTCCCTTTATTATTAATTTTTTTTATCTATACATAAGAAGAATTGGGAGATCGCTACTTCCTTTATAGTTACAAAATTATGGTGGTCTATGACAATTAAAAAGTAACAGAAATATTGTTGGAAGGGAGAGAGGATGTCGAGGCAGGTAGAAAACGGCTGTTTTGTATAGTTGTAGAAATGATGATTTGAGATAAGAGTAAATTGAGCGTATAAAAGGTTAATTTATATAAATGGTGAATTTATGAAAGTGCTCTTGAGAACTGAAAAAAAATAGTTTTAAAATACAATAGGTATAAAAGAATCTAAAGTATTATTAGTAGAGAGAGAGAGAGAGAGAGAGAGAGAGAGAGAGAGAGAGAGAGAGAGAGAGAGAGAGAGAGAGAGAGAGAGAGAGAGTATAAATTCAGTGAATTGATGGCAAAGATCTGTACAGTAACCCAAAGATTCAATGTCACTTACGTAATGTCTGTGTGCAACAAGAGATGAATTTATGTCCTCGGAATCAAGTAACCGGGAGAGTGATTCACCGTTCAGACTAAAACACCAAAATGTAACAATTTGTGGTCTTGACGGTTGAAGGGATCCACACAGAATGTTCGTTTAATTGGACGTAATTGGGCTGCAAATTGAACTACGAGATTGGATTCAAATCTAAGAGAATTGTTCTAAAAACAAGAGGTTCAATTTATCCTCGACCTTCTTCCACAACGGAGGGTGTTGTTATCAATTCTGTCGGGTCTGAAGGCTTTGCGAATAACAAAGGAAACTGTTGGGAAACAGGTTGGAATGACCCTGATGCCTTCAGTTTAAATGGTATTGTCCTGTACAGTATTTACGTTTCTATTGAAGATTTAACTTGAAGTTTTATATATGTCGTGGCACTTTTTGTCATTTGTTATGGATTTATCAAGTAAAATGAATATTTTTTTTTTTTTTTTTTTTTTTTTTTTTTTTTTGTACGCACTTCATTACCTCCGCCAAGGTTATATTTTCACGTCGGGTTATTTATTAATTTGTCTGTGTTTGTGGACAGGATTATTTGTTTATTCATTTATTTGCCCGTGTGTCTGGGGACTGGATTACGTCAAAACTACTCGATGGATTTTGACGCAATTCCCACCACAGATAGGTCTTACGTCATGGACGATCCCATTACATTTTGGAGATGATCCGGATCCGGATTTGCATTTTTCGCCATTTTAAAGAAAACGCTAAAACAAACTAACGGAGTTTTTCGAAATTTTTATCACAGACAGATCTTAGGACATGGACAACGCCATTAACTTTTGGAGATGATCCGGATCTGCATTTTCACAATTTTAAAGATTACGTTAAAATAAATTCATTCATTGGATTTTCACCAAATTTTAACAATGAATAGATATTATACGTCGGAAGAAACCATAAAATTTTGGAGGTGATGCGGATCAAGATCACGATTCTGGATCAGCCTGGTAGTTTTCACCATCTACTGTACAGTCACCATATGAAAACAAGTGGGAAAAGTTGGAGGCGATGTCCGTAGACTTTAGTTAAATGTTTTCAATACTCATTGGCGGAGGTCTTAAATCTCTGATTGCTCTTGTCACTGTTATTGTCATTTAATGAGCTGGGAATAAGTTGTTTCTCTTATATAATAAAGAGCAAGTGTCTTTATTTATATATATATATATATATATATATATATATATATATATATATATATATATATATACACATACATATTGTGGTCATACATAACGTCATTGCCAGGCATATAACTACTCGGTCTCACCCCGTCCCTTTGATAGGAGAGAGCGAGTAGTCAATCCCTGGGAAGAGGTTTGCTGATGGGAAGGGTTGTATGTGTGTGCATGCGTGTTGGTGCATGTCTTATCTAAATATTTATCCTATATTTTTGACTGGTCACGTACATGCCTTTATCTAGCGCAGTCAGATAGGAATAAGGGATAAAAGGGTAAAGACGAAACGATGGAAGTTACACACTAAGTTGATAAGGCCGTATCTGGAATAATGATGAAAACTGAAGAGAAAAATTTTCAGCTTTCGTAAAACAATGTTCAGTCACATTTCTTCGGATTTAACCAAAAATCTCTCAACCTCACATTTGTGAAAGCTATTTTGTCTTTATTATACGGATGTCTCAACAATTAAAAGTTAATCGCTGTATAATATACAGTTAAGGGATATCGTGTGTGTGTGTGTTTTTTTTTTTTTTTTTTTTTTTCAGGTCTTGGGAACTTTAAAAGTAACAGAATCACGCAATTGACCGGTAAGGTATGATGTTTTACATCGTGGACGGAGGAACCTATTCTTTGTGAAGTGCAATTATGTGTGATGCTCGATTCTGGTAAAACAAGTCTTCTGAATTTGTTGATTTCACCCCGCGTTTTGCCCTGTGTTTATAACTTGTTGAAAGATTGGGTCGTTGGTTTGTGTAGATTAAGGAACCCTAGGGTTGTTGTTGACTATTGGTAACGTCCCTGCCTGGCGATCTCAAGCTTAATAGTTTTTTGTAGTGTGTGCAATGGATGAGGGATTTGAGGGAGTCTATAGGTCTGCCTGCCGAGTCATCAGCAGCCATTTCCTGCCCCTCCCTGGTCCTAACTTGGGTGGAGTGGGGTCTTGGGTCATGATCTTATGTACACCTGATCAGTCTGTAGTGCATTGTCCTAATAGGTCATTGTCACATTACCTCGTTATTTTGTATTTTTCTTTTGCTGAAGTGTCATCATCCTTCTTCATTGTCATGCTGCCCAGGACCAACAATCTTATATAGCTTCTATTGTAAAACTCACTGAAATTTTGCATACAGTTTTGAGATCTCAAGTAGTCCTATTACTTCGGAGTCGGGATTTTTATTTATATTATTAATCTATGTGCGATTCCTTCATTTGTACAGTTTCAGTCGTTTGTAGCTAAACTAACAACTTCTTGCCTGTGCTATAAAATTTTACTTGGCTTTTCAAGAATTTTTGTTCCATTATATTGAACGAAGTGTTTATACTAGTCACAGTGTTATCGTCAACATTTTTATATACTGAACAACCTTACATAGCTGTTAATATGAGATGAAAAGAAGAATTAGAAGAAAAATTATTATAAATTATCATTATTTTTGTTCTGAAAATCCTGGAGCGTTGGCGCGTACTATCGTTCCCTTTTGCTCCAGGTCTGCTTTCATTTATTTAGAGAGAGAGGTCCCTCAACTGGAGAGTCAGGCATTTACTAACGGAAAAGTTCGTGCGTTGGGACAGGCTGTCGAGCAGGAAGTCAGTAAAGCTGTCAATCAGCAGATCAGTTTTTGTCGGCATAGCAAAACATTCCAGCAATTAGTTAATTGAAGCCCTGTATATTTTTTCCCTCATAGATTTCATACCCTTTTATTTCAATGGGAAGGGTTGTCATGGAGTCGTGGTTTTAGTGACTTGAATAATTGCGATTTTATTTCTTTATTGATGGGACGTTACGTTGAGGTATTTCCTGTACAACGATGTAATTATTAAAATGTCTGTAGTCTTTACTTTGTTTAACATATAATATGAAGTTGTAGTATTTTTTACAGTGGGTAAATTTATTTTGTAATAGATTTAAAGTATATTTTTTTCATCGTATCTGGTCCTAGAAGAATTCGTTTCTGGTCCTAGAAGAATTCTTTATCGGCCCCATTTAAAGTTGTCAATACTTGAAGTTTTTTTTTATTGGAGATTAATACGTAAGTTTAGGTATTTTGTATATTCTAGTAAGTAGTGATTGTGGTGCATTTGAATAAGATTGATTTATTATTATTATTATTATTATTATTATTATTATTATTATTATTATTAGAAGCCAAGCCACAACCTTAGTTGGAAAAGCAGGATGCTATAATATGCCCAAGGGCTCCGACAAATAGTCCAGTGAAGAAGGAAACTAGCAAATAAATAAACTACAAGAGAAGAACAAAGTCAAAATGAAATGTTTTAGGAACAGTAATAATATTGAATTAGCTTCTTCACATATAAATTATAAAAACATAAAAAAGAAAAAAACAAGAGGAAGAAAAACAAGATAGAACGGCATGCCCGAGTGTACCCCCAAGCAAGAGAACTCTAATCCAAGCCAGTGGCTTAGGTACTACCCAAGACCAGAGAACAATGGTTTGATTTTGGAGTGTCCTAAGAGCTACTTACCATAGCTTAAGAGTCTCTTCTACTCTTACCATGGTTAGTAGTTAACCCCTAGAGCGAAGAAGAATTGTTCGGTAATCTCAGTGTTGTCAGGTGTATGAGGACAGAGGAGAATGTGGAAAGAATAGGACAGACTCTTTAGTGTATGTGTAGGCAAAGAAAAATTGAGCCTTAACCAGAGGGAGGTTTCCAAAGTAATGCTGTTTGGCCAAAGGGCCCAATAACTCACACGCGGTAGTATCTCAACGGATGGCTGGTGCCCTGGTCAACCTAATACCTACTAAAATAAAGCAAAAAATAGGATAAATCTGGTTTAGTAATAGAAATGTGAAGGATGTTCATTTATAAAGATGCATATATATATATATATATATATATATATATATATATATATATATATATATATATATATGTACATATATATACATATTTATTTATTTATTTATATAAAATATAAAAAAATATAGCCGTTTCTAGTCTACTGCCGGACAAAGGCCTCACAACATGCCCTTATTCATGTATGTGGTTTGGCTAGTTTTCACCATAACGTTGGCCAACCGCTGATTGCTGACGTTGAGAGACTTTTTTAATCGCTCACAGCAAACCAACCTAGTATGCGGGTCCCTGGGTAGTACAACTTTGGTGATCATGACGATACACAAGCTCTTTCACCACGTTAAGGTATTTCCACTCAAATAAATATATATATATATATATATATATATATATATATAATATATATATATATATATTTATATATACAGTATATATATATATATATATATATATATATATATATATTTATATATACAGTATATATATACATATATATATATATACATATATATATATATATATATATATATATTTATATATGTACAGTATATATATATATATAAATTATATATATATATATATATATATATATATATATATATATATATATATATATATATATATATATATATATGCATAGCTGAAGAATGAAAACCTATCGCTTTGTTCGGAGTGCGATTGTTCCAAGACTGCTGTTAGAATATTTAGCCCTTATGTTATTGTCTTCAGGCGCGGTTTAAGCAAAAATACCTCTCTCATGATGTTGGATGGGATACATTAGGGATATTAGTTCCAGCATCACTGTAAAATGATGTTCACATATCCCAGCCACTCCTCTTCTCACCATTACATCCATCAACTTGCTCTTTCATCCACTATGTAATTCTTATATGAATATGTGTGAGTATATATGATAATTTTATCACTTACAATCGTGAGTTTAATTTTTTTTCAAATAAGTCACAAATACCATTTAATATTGAATTCGCTTTTACACGGGATTCCAATTCATGTGTATGCATGTGTGTACATATATATATTGTATATAGATTTCGCCAGTCTTCTCTATCTTGAGCTTTTAATCCAATACTTCTCCATTCATTATCTACTTCTCGCTTTATTGTTCTAAGCCATCAGGCCTGAGTCTTCCAATTCTTCTAGTGCCTTGTGGAGCCCAGTTAAACGTTTGGTGAACTAATCTCTCTTGGGGAGTGCGAAGAGCGTGCCCAAACCATCTCCATCTACCCCTCATCATGATCTCATCCACATATGGTACTCGAGTAATCTCTCTTATAATTTCATTTCTAATCCTGTCCTGCCATTTAACTCCCAATATTCTTCTGAGGGTTTTTTTTTCTCAAATCTGCTAAATCTATTGGAGATTGTTTCATTATCATACCGTGACTTATGTCCATATAGTAACACCGATCTCAATAAACTGATATATAGTCTGATTTTTATATGAAATTTTAGGTGATTTGATTTCCAAATTTTACTTAACCTAGCCATTGTCTGATTTGCTTTTTTCAACCTTTCACTAAACTCTAATTTTAAAGACCCTGTATTGGAGATCATTGTTCCTAAATACTTGAATGATTCTACCTCATTAATCCTTTCTCCTTCCAATGATATTTCATCTTCCATTGCATACTCCGTTCTCATCATCTTTGTCTTTCATCTATTTATCTACAGCCCCACCTCGTGTGATATTTCATGCATTCTGGTAAGCAAGCATTGCAAATCCTGTGATGTTCTGCTAAGAAGGACAGCATCATCAGCATACTCTAGGTCTGTTAAATTCCTATCACCAATCCAGTCTAACCCTTCTCCACCATCTCTGACTGTTCTACACATTACAGAGTCCATGAGGAGGTAAACATTATAGGTGGCAACACATTCCCTTGGAGTACTCCACTGTTCACTGGAAACTCACTTGATAAGACTTCATTAACATTAACTTTACACTTGCTATGTTCACGAACAGACTTAATCAAATTTACATTTTTAAGAGGAATTCCATAATAACGCAGGATTCTACACAAAATTAGCCGGTGCACACTATCAAAGGCTTTTTCATAGTCCACAAATACCATCAAAAAGGGATTTCTATATTCTACGCATTGCTGTACAACATGTCTACCTTTTCTAAATCCTGCTTGTTCATCTCTCAGCTTTTCATCAATCTTTCTCTCCATTCTCTTAAGAATAATCATACTATATATTTTCATAACAACTGACGTAAGTGTTATGCCTCTGTAATTATTGCAATCAGCCAGGTCTCCCTTTTTAGCTATATTCACCAACACGCCTAACTCTCATTCATCAGGTTTTGCCTCTTCATGCCACATTCTACGTAATAGTCTTGTAAGTAGTCTGGGAGTCACTTCATTTTGGGTCAGTATCATCTCGGCAGTTATTCAATCGTATCCAGGGGTTTCCATCTCTTTAGTTGTTTTAGTATAGCTTCGACTTCAAACACACTGAATTCATTCAGGGTCACATCAAGGTCTTCATCAGCTTCAGATATATTAATCAAATTATTCCCTTCATATGTACTGTTCATAACCTCACTAAAGTGTTCCATCCAACGTTGTCTTTCATCATCTTCTGTTGCTATAACAGAGCTATCTCTATTTTTGATGGGTATATGCTTCATCTTCTTTGCCCCTATAGAGATTTCATTAATAATTCTATGAGTAATTCTTACACCATAACCACTTCCTGAATTCATAGCTTTGTCGGTCACATCTGCTTTACTGTCTAAATATACTCTCCAGTCATTCCTGGCTTTTCTTTTGACCTCGCTGTCAATACTGGAATACTTAGCATGCTCTACCTTGTAATTTTCTTTACTTCCTCGAAAACTTTCAACAATCAATTTCTGTATTTGTCTCCTTTTTATAGTATCCAAAGTATCATTCGATATCCATGGCTTTCTCCTTGTAACTGTTTGTCCCAAGACTTCACTACCAAATGACTGATATATGTTCCTAATATCACACCATTATTCATTAATTGCCTGTTCTTCGTCTCTTAAAGTCTAAGACAGCAAATCGATTCTTACATTCGATTGCAAATGTTTCTCTGTGCTCTTCCCCTAGAAGCTTAGTTATATCAAACCTAGGTATTCTATCTATCTTTCTGGTGGATGCTTTCAGTTATAATTTTAGTGTGGCAATGAGGAGCTGGTGTTCACTACCAAGATCTGTACCTCTATAGCTTCTTACATTTCTCAGAGTCCTCCTTCTCTCTCTATTAATGGCAATGTGAACTATCTGATTTTTGTAATTGCCACATGGTGAAGTCCATGTATACTTGTGGATGTTCTTATATTGGAACAGAGTACCTCCAATGACAAGATTGTTTGCTGAACAGAAACTTATGAATTATGCTCCATTTTCATTTGCAACTTCGGCAAGACCCTCGTCACCCATCACATTCTCTCTCTCTTGATTATTTCTTCCAACTTATAGCAAACTATAATGCTTATATATATATATATATATATATATATATATATATATATATATATATATATATATATATATATATATTATATATATATATATATATATATATATATATATATATTAAATATATATTATATATATATATATATATATATATATATATATATATATATATATATATATATATATATATTTATTTATTTATATTTTGCCCTAGAATTCCCCTATGTTTAGGCTGTCCATGTGGAGACCTCAGAGTGTACTTAGAGCAAAAGAGTTTTTCAAACAATCTAAATTTTCGATAATTGCTTCATAGAGAAGGCCCACCAACTCTGGACCAACAACTTTGGGCTCTGTACTTTAGTTGGTGTAATTTCAGATATTTATATATATATATATATATATATATATATATATATATATATATATATATATATGTGTGTGTGTGTGTGTGTGTGTGTGTGTGTGTGTGTATGTATGTATGTATGTATATTAATCTGTAATATGTATGTGTATAAATATTTGCACACAAGTAATCATTAATATTCAATGATTGTAGTCTATGTTAATTAAAGGACTATAAAAGCAAAATCAACACACAGAAAGCCACATATTTCGGATTATATCTTCATCCCTGATATCTGATAAAAATATTTATATGCAGCACATTATGGTGAATAGTTTTCATGACCGATTATGGAAAGTCGAGGAGTTTCTCTTCTTTAGTCCTCAATATATTAGCTTACTCCGTAGCCATAGCTGGCATTTGGGCGAGAGGCTTAGCATTGAGTTATTTGTTTGACAAAAAGTCGTAAAATTACTTTGTCTATGCAATCAGATTTTCATCGGCCAGCTGATGGATTCACGTTTTCAGTATATATATGATTGCTGATTTAAAGTTTCCATATGTAGGTACAGTTGGGCTTAAAAATTCCTAGCTCACCTATCTTTGCCCACTACCTTTCGTGTGACCTTTGCCATTTCTTCCTGCTAATCTGTTTGGTTACTCACCGTGCATTAAGGGTGTAACAGGGAGCATCTTTTCGTTACGTGGTGTGCCAGGAATTCTTGAAAATGTTCACTGTTATTCCAGGGTGCCCTTTGACTGGCCATGTTTATGGAAGAAAATAGCTAAGCACCATGAGCCATAATGATAATTTAATCTCTTCCAATATTTGAGAAATATTTAAAGTTACCTTTCATTGATTTTATTACGATTGTTCTATATTTGTTAACACTGGAATCGGTTTCTTTCACATTCAAATGTGCGTTGATAAGCGAACTGTCTATGGATCAGGGATAATTATAAATAAATGGATTTGAGATTTGAGCACGTTATTTTTTTCGACATAAGGGAGGGGCATTTTATTTGAGCACGTTATTTTTTTCCGACATAAGGGAGAGGCATTTTATTATCGCGAAGAAAGTGTGACCTTATATGGAATGCCAATTTTTTTTTGAAGATGATTATCTCACCCAACCCGTGGCCCAGTCATTCCCTAACCATAGACTTCCGAGCGAGGTTGTGGGTGCGGGGAGGGGGGGCCTGTAGCAGCTGATATTTTCAGCGGCGGCGTCAATAACTCCCATACCAATTAATGTATTCAAATGGAATTTTAAGGGATTATTTAGAAATATATAAGCTTTGTTTCTGCCAATTTTCATGTTCATACCTGCTACAGGCATTCCCTGGCTGTCACTTTTGTTCGTTAGCTAAAAAATAAGTGAGGAGGAGCTAACTACTCCTAGAGTTTTACAGATATCCAAATTATTTTAACAGGGTTTGATTGGTGTTATGTGAAGTACATTCATATACATTTTCGTATTGATACTTGCCATACAAAGTTCACAGTAGCCCTTTTTCGATATCCGCGGGAGTTCGATTTTCGGATGTGCCGTAAATTACTCGTAGAATACTTAACATATCTAAATGCAATTTTCAGCGATTTATGGGAGGGGTATTTACTTTGTCCATAACAACTTTTGCGTTGATATCTACCATAGAAAAGCCATAGCAAACGTTTATTTCGGTATGAGTTGGATGGTTATTTTTGGCGGTTGAGTAAATTGTTCCTAGAATAATTCACATATCCAAATGAAAATTTCAGGGATTGATGGGAAACATAGTTTCTCTGTTCTCGCCAAATTCCATGGTAATGCTTACAATTGAAAAGACACAGCTATCATGCAGCCTTCTTAAATATGACGTTAAATGTAGCAACATTACACTGAATTGCCTGATAGTGAGCGACATCAACGAGGGACAATGCCTATCTCATAAACAATATCCGTCCCGAGTTCAGCTAGTTGTTAAAATCTTTATTATATGAAGAACATTGTTAATGTATTTTGTTCGCTTTATTTAAAGCTACCTCAATAATAAATGGTGTATATAGCAAGAGCTTGACTTTTTGTTTGAAACGGATTTTCCGGGTTGTTGAAGTATCCTGAAAATAAACATTGAAAGCCCTCAGCCAGGCATTGTAAATGGAACTTCCCTTATTCAACTGTATTAACTCTTGCGGATTGTTTACGTCCTAAGTTTTGAGATCTATAACTAGCATATGACGCGTGCCGTGACCTTGTTTCAAGGTATATCATACAGGTTTGTTTCATATATTATTTTACCATATGCTTTCTTGCTTTCTTAAAAACCTTTCATTTCTGCAAA
>NC_090759.1:21878996-21893996 GCF_036898095.1 Palaemon carinicauda
TATATATATATATATATATATATATATATGTATATATATATATATATAGAGAGAGAGAGAGAGAGAGAGAGAGAGAGAGAGAGAGAGAGAGAGAGAGAGAGAGAGAGAGAGAGAGAGAGCATTATTTAGAAAAGGTAGAAGATGTACTGACCAAATTTTCATTTTGAGACATGTTTTACAGCAATGCATAGAATATATTTTTGATTGCATTTGTGAACTATAAAAAAAGCCTTTGATAAGGTGCACCGGCCCATTTTGTGGAGAGTCCTGTGTTATTATAGAATTATTCTTAGTGTGAATTTGATTAAGTCTTTACATGAGCATAGCAAGTATAATTAATGTTAGTGGAGTCCTACCAACTGAATTTCCAGTGAACAGCGAAGTACTCCAAGGAAATGTGTTGTCACCTATGTTGTTTATCATTCTTATGGATTTTGTAATGCGTAGAACCGTCACAGATGGTTTGAGAATGATTGGACTGGATTTGTAATAGCAAATTAGCAGGCTTAGAGTATGCTGATGATGCTGTCCTTATTAACAGAACAACAGGATTTGCAATACTTGCTTACCAAAATGCATAAAATAACACAGGTGGTTAGGCTGAAGATAAAGAGAAGAGACATAGAGATGGTGAGAACGGAGTATGCTATGGAAGAGGAAATATCATTAAAAGGAGAAAGGATTAATGAGGTAGAATCATTTAAGTATTTAGGAACTACGATCTTAAATACAGGGTCTTTAGAATTAGAGTTTAATGAAAGATTAAAAAAACGAATCAGACAATGAGACAATGGCTAGGTTAAGTGAAATTTGAAAATAAAATCGTTTAAAATTACATATAAAAATCACACTATATATCATTTTAGTGATATGGGTGTTACTGTATGGACTTAAGTCTTAGTATGACACTGTAACAATCTCCAACAGATTTAGCAGATTTGAGAACAAAGCCCTCGGAATGATATTGGGAGTTAAATGGCAGGAGAGGAATAAGAATGAAACTATACGAGAAATTACTCGAGTGCTATATTAGGATGAGGTCGCGGTGAGGGGCACATAGTGATGATGTGGGCATGCTCTTCGCACTCCCCAAGGGGGATTAGTTCACCAAACGTTTATTTGGGCTCCACAAGTCACTAGAAGGATTGGAAGACCCAGGACTACATGGTTTAAAACTATGAAGCGTAAAGTAGATGATGATGAATGGAGAAGTAGTGAATTGAAAGCTCAAGATGAAGACGACTGGCGAAATCCGGAGTCCCTTATCTCAATAGGCGTAGGCAATGATATAAATGTATATATGTATGCGTGTATGTATATATATATATATATATATATATATATATATATATATATATATATATATATATATATATATATATATATCCTTTTTCTTTTTTTTACTAAAAAATGAATGAATAGATTTGACGATTAGAATCCCTTTAGTACTATGATAGTATAATTGACACACAACTTGAAGGTCCAAATGTTGCAATATCTACAGTAGTTGATGATGATCATTACAGATTTTCATCAGTTGTAGACTTTTTTTATCATAAATTGAGCTGTTAAGATAAGTAGAAATGTGACCATGGAAACGGGGGAGTTGTATCTGACTGGATTAGGAGTTTTTAAGATAATTTTGTTTTTAATATTATTATTGATATTAGGTGTATTTCAAAAGCTGATTTTTACAAAAGTGTTATGTTTTGTTTTATATATGTTTATGTAACTTGTTTTTTCTTTCTTTCTTTTATAACTCGTGTTTTCCTTACCAGATAACATTGGTGTAATACCTTCAAGTCAGTCGTCAATTAATATTTGTATAGATCTCTTGTATTTTTCCTTACCAAGTAGTATCGGTGCAATGACTTAAAATCAGTCTGGCAATTACTGTTTTCATTCCCAAAAATAAATGATTCTGAGGTTGTCATTTAGATCTCTAATTACACGAAAGAGGCCGAGGAAGCAGCCAGAGGAGCTCCAACTACTATGATTAGTTAGCATCTGTAAAACTTGCCAACTTTAAGGAAAAAATATGATAGATGAAATCATCGTTGGGTTTTCATGCCTTATACGGAAGTTGAATAATTTTATTTCGACTTTGAACTAGTCTCGCTAGTTGACTCTCTGATATTTCGTGAATAGTACTAAGAGCTATCCTTCTATGCGAAGGATACAGGTCATCACTATCTGCTGAGGATAGTTTTATGAGCAGCCAACCTTCAGCTGAGGATGCATGTGAACTTAGGTTGGCAAAAAGATTATAGATAATTTCTTGTTAATTTCGTTATTTTTAGTTTACCCAATACAGAATGTTTAATGAGGAACAGTGTGAGAGTTGAGATAATTTTTTTTTTTTATTGTTGAAAAGAAACTTGAGGGTCACTTACTATTAAAGTAACGAATGGTAATGATGCATATATGCCGTTGATTGTGAATTATTAGGTCAGGTCAAGTGCTATGTTTGGCAAAAAAAGCATTCTATGTATAGATATTCTGTAATTCATATAAATGATCGTAAGGATCCAAATCAATTTTGCAATTATAAGTGTGGGAAATCTATGAGGCTTTCATTGTGCTGCAGGTCACCAAAGTAATACCGTCTATATAGAAACTATTTGTGGAATTCGTAACTCCTAAATTTCCAACTTAGATTGTTTACGAAGTAAAGAAAGAAAAAAATTATTCTTTTTTGCAAACTTATCTCCTTTCATGAATCCATGTGTGCCCTTCTTTCCATTCCTCATCACGAGAACATCCTATCTAACGTACCCATCTCGTGAGGCCACATCTATATCTATTTGATTCTGGGGTTTCCAGTTAAGCAATCACAAGGTTTCTCTCACCGTGTAATTGAATGGATCACGTGGCATCTCATCCTTAAACCTTTCCCTTTCCGGCCTTTTTTCCGGGTTTAACCCCATTGCCGGGGTTTTGTTTTCTTCCTCCAATGCAATCATCTGGTAATCACGCGGCGTTTGAAAATAGTATTATTTGCTCGGATCAGGAGAGAGATGGTTTGACATGTTCGTTATGAGGTGGTTTTCAGTGTATCTGACTTTTATGTAAGATTTTATGATAGTAAAGTGTAAACGTATCAACATAAAGCACATGTTTATCGAGATGATTTTTAATGTATAACTATGATTTTTAATCTTTATTTGCGATGTTTATGTTTTGTGGTCATTTACTTACTTTGATGGCTGCCTTTCCGGTCCCATACAGCAGGGGAACCCCGCTCTCTACAGGACCTTAATCGATATTAATCAATCAAGCAATATTTCTGTTACCGCATTAGAATCTAGGAAAATACATCCGAAATCTATTCAAGTAAATTATCTTCGCAATGAAATGGGAAGTCGAGGACAAGCTAAATTTCCAAAATTTATTTACTCATGTTGACAGTGGTCCTTGCATATTGTGTTTGACCTTTACTGATATTTAAGAAGGAAATGTAACTCTTTGTTTTGAAAAAATATCAATGTAATACGTTAGTAATTTATGATTTATAGAATATGCCAATAAATGACACGAAAGTTAATAATGAAAGTCAAAGTATTTGTTCGGCTTTGATTGGGTTATCAAAGCTAATTAATTGCATTTTTGCATTGAATTGCTCTTGAGTATTACTCGGAAAAGTTTCAAGGAGAGAGAGAGAGAGAGAGAGAGAGAGAGAGAGAGAGAGAGAGAGAGAGAGAGAGAGAGAGAGAGAGAGAGAGGAGGCGGAATTTGGAGTAAAATTTATAACTTCAATTTGATTTAAATGATATTTTCCACCCTACTCAGTGTCACTACAGTTGATGGTAAAGAGCTATGGTACGCATTAACAGATTGAACATATTGCTACGTTTTTCAATTTGAATGTTGCTCTGCATTTCATTTCCCTTCAATGGACATGAAAAACTTACTTGTCATTTTGTCAAGATTGATAATCATGTAATGAGCGCACGTTCTCCAATGATTTGTTACGCTTAATCAGTTTTGGTGGAAATATTAGATTGATCATTGATCCTTAAGTTGCGGAAACTATTAGTTATTATTATTAATATTATTATTATTATTATTATTATTATTATTATTATTATTATTATTTGCTAAGCTACAACCCTAGTTGGAAAAGCAGGATGCCATAAGCCCAGGGGCTCCAAGAGGGAAAATAACCCAGTGAGGAAAGGAAATAAGGAGAAACTAGAAGAGAAGTTTAAGAACAAAAATAACATTTGAATAACTCTTTCATTTATAAACTATAGAAACTTCAAAATAACAAGAGGAAGAGAAACAAGATAGAATAGTGTGCCCGAGTGTACCCTCAAGCAAGAGGTAGTGATTTCGTGTTTCACTTTTTTAATAGTGATATAGTCTGTCACTAGTGCTTCGAATAGTGTTCTTAAACTGAAGAATTTAAGGAAGTATGCAATTAAATGACTGGAAATTAAAGAAAAAATAATAATAATTTATTGGCATTTGTTGTAAAGAAGTCTACGCTGTATGGCAATCAACATCTCTTATTTTAGCACCACCTTGTTTAATATGGTATAGATATTGCCTGCCTTCAACCCGGTAAATTTGAGAGCATTGTTAATGAACATGTAACCCCAAGGGCGCAAATGATTGTTTTCACCAAGGTAAAAATTCCCACATCAGTCCTATATAGAAAACTTTTCCTTTTCTTCTTCCACTGGTGTACGCGACCCATCAAAAATTAGGGATGACTATTTAGATAGATATACACACACAGATTCAACCCCTCCCACCGTCTCCCTATTTCCTAACTAAACCAGGGTATGGTTTCTCCCTTACCCGAAGAATGGGGAGAGACCGAGAATTTGATGATGCCGCTCATTGGGATAGGAAATAGATAAATAAATTAATATATATATATATATATATATATATATATATATATATATATATATATACTGTAATATATAAATATATATATATATATATATATATATATATATATATATATATATATATATTCACATACACACATATATATATATATATATATATATATATGTATATATATTATATATATATGTATATATAAATATTATATATATATATGTATATGTATATATATATATATATATATATATATATATCTATATATATATATATATATATATATATATATATATATATATATATATATATATATATATATATACACACACACACACACATAATCCAGGCACTTGCTCTTTATAATATAGGGGAGAATCCGTAGTGAATATTTCCTTATACTGTAAGTGAATGGACGGGTTTATTCTACATGGGCTTTTAAGCTCGCAATGTGAAAAGCATATATACCATTGAAATCATCATTGTCATTATCACGAGGATCACTCCATGTGTTCATTCAGTTTGATCTAGTTTTGTTTATTCATTAACGTGGTATCAATCCTGTGAAATATTAAATTTTATTCAGTTTAAAGGGTAATCATGAACATCTTTATAAGGTGCCGTTATATGGTACATTCATGGGAAACTATGAAGCAGCTCTTGTAAAACCTCTGCTGTGTTTCGTATATGGAAAAACGCTGCCATAGCCCATTTCAGAGTCAATAAAGATAGACCCATTTCACAGATTCAAGCGACGTGCTCTTGTTCAGCGTGTTCTTCAGTGTACTCATGAATTGCTAGTTAAAGATGTCTTGTACCTTTTTGCCTATATTCATGCTTAAGAACACCTTTTATCCAATAACATAAATTATCTTTCAAATACTCTAATCTCTTTCCTCGTACGAGTAAATCACCCATCTTTATAAAGAAATGAAATTCAAGTACTAGTCTCCTATCGTTATCATTGTTTGTTTTACTATATTACCCAGAGTTCAGGCAGTATATGAAGATGAGTATGAATTATTATTATTATTATTATTACTATCCAAGCTACAACCCTAATTGGAAAAGCAAGATGCTATAAGCCCAGGGGCTCCAATAGGGAAAAATAGCCCAGTGAGGAAAGGAAATAAGGAAATAAATAACTGAAGAGAACAAATTAACAATAAATCATTCTAAAAAAAGTAATGTCAAAAGAGATATATCATATATAAACTATTAACAACGTCAACAACGAATATGTCATATATAAACTATAAAAAGACTCATGTCCGCCTGGTCAACAAAAAAGCATTTGCTCCAACTTTGAACTTTTGAAGTTCTACTGATTCAACAACCCGATTAGGAAGATCATTCCACAACTTGGTCACAGCTTTTATAATTGTAAACTCTACTCAATTTGCAGAGCTTCATTGCTTAAAGAGTTGTATTATTATACCAACTTCTACCATAGGTCTTATTTTCCATTTGCACGTAAAAATTTAAAGTGAAAGTTAAATATTGCTCGATTTTACTAAAACCAATCAGTCAACGAGGTTACTAGTTGGTGCTCGCCTGGTTAATAAAGGCTTCAATGTCTTTCTTAGTGCTGAAGTGAATTTATTTTTAAAATCATTGGATCAAGTTTATCTAATTATTTTCAGATATTTTGTTGAAGTTTTATTTTTTGCTTGGTTTTACATAGACATTTTACAGTATTTTAACAGCAAAATTTATATGCTGATAAAATTAATTGTAATAACGATTATTATTATTGTTGTTGTTGTTGTTTTCGTTGTGTTGTCACATGAACGACCTAAGAACACAGAACGATTATTATTATTATTATTATTATTATTATTATTATTATTATTATTATTATTATTATTGTTATTGTTGTTGCTGTTGTTGTTGTTGTTGTTGTTGTTGGTGTTGTTTTCGTTCTATTGTCATATGAACGACCTAAAAGCACAGTTACCTTGTAAATGAAGTTCACACACTAAAATGGTAATAGTAATGGTATTGATAATAATAGTATTAATAATAATAATGATAATAAAAAAATGTGGTAGGTTAACCGTAGTAGGGAGTGGATGTGCTGTGAGATTCCGAGTGTAGATGGTTCCCCTGGATTGATGACAGACTGTGACCAATCCGGGAATTCGAATCCATCACCGGCGTTTCTGATTGAATAAACACGGTCTTCACTCCTGCAATGAACCTTCTCCCCTGTGGCGTTTTGGTAAGGTCTTGCTGTTTTTTCCTTTCCGGTTTTAATTTATTTTTTTTTGTTCATTTTGAATTATTAGGTTTTTTATTAATAAATTATTAGATATAGTTCATCGAGGTCGTGAATTGAGGTTTATTTATTGAAGTGATAATTATTTTTGTAATAGTTTTATATATAATTTTTATACATTGGAAAATTATGATTATTTGTTATATTCTTGTTGCTGTTGATACTTTAGGAAAATGGCTGTCGAGTTTCAGAAGTCATTTTGAAGAAATTAAAAAAAAAATAATGGGTCTTTATTGTAAAATCTACTAAGGTAGTATTTAGCATTTCATATTTCATGACCTTTAATGTGTGTAATTATCGTTTTGTTATCTTGAAATATTTTTTCCTTTGCTGCTTCGTTTTATTCTGATTGTTTAAAGGTTTAGAGGTCATTCATTAGCGGTGGAATCGAAGAGACAGGGCAATGTCCTAAAGATTAACCATATAATAAGCCTCGAGTCCCTCTCCACCATAGCTAAGACTAGGGAGTGCCAGTCAGTGGCTACTAATGACTCAGCAGGTATACCTATAGGCTCCCTTAAACCTCAATAAGAAACATTTCTTCTATTTCTTATGTTGCTTTGTGATAATTTTGATATGCATATATATATATATATATATATATATATAATTATATATACATATATATATATATATATATATAGGAGGAACTAATCGTTGGCCAATATGTGCGTGTGTGTGTGCGTATATATATATATATATATATATATATAGTAAATTTCCTTATGCATGTGTCGGTAGAATTTTTATTTCTTAATTTCATTGTGAAATCAACACTGTGTTCCATTTCTTTGGGAACATGCCAAGTTAAGGTCCTCTGTCAACGTAATTCCAGATCTTTATAAAGTTCCCAATCGATTTAGTTGTAAGAGCGTCAGTTTTTGCGTGAATATCTCTCTATCGAAGAACTTTACTTTAATGTTCTGTTTTGATATTTCCCATTCAACCTTACTGATACAGTCTCTCTAATTTGTAAGCGCTGTTATCGAACTGAATTTCAACATTACCATCAGAATCTGGTGAGAGAGAGAGAGAGAGAGAGAGAGAGAGAGAGAGAGAGAGAGAGAGATTTGCGATCGTATTGTGATTGGGGTTAAAGTTTGAAATGAAAGCTTGGAGATATAAGACTTAACTCGAGGCCAACAGAAAGCGAGGAAAACGAAAATGGTTTGAGGTAATGCAAGCAGGAAATTAAGGAAGAAGAGGACGTGCTGGGAGTAATTAAGAGTGAAGTTTGCAATAAATGAAGGAAACTTCTAACAAGAGGAGAAAAATGTTGAAATTTTTTAAGGTTTGGTAGGAAAATAGGAGGATAATTGGAATAACGTTGCATTATGAAAGGGGAATCGTAAAAAAAGAAACAATGATCCAGAAAGAAGAGGATTCACTGTAAGGGGTCTTAGAGTAGTTAAAAAAATGAAGGAAAGAGACTCTGCCCCCTAGCAACAGAGATGTGCCTGAACACTGTTGGCGCATGGCAACAAGCAGGGACCTTTGTTTAAATTCCTAGCAGTGCAAAACAAGAGTCCTTTTGAATTCTCTCTCCCCCATCCCTCAACTCTTTTCCTTTATTGATTGCAGCTCCCCCCTATCCTGTCCTCATATACTACCCCCCCCCCCCCCCCTTGAGAACTTCAAGTATCTACCCTCCTCCCTTTCTTCCGAGTCTGGGTTCTCATGGCATTACCCCCCTCCCCCCACTGGTCCTCCAATGGGGTGAGAAATCTACGTATAACCTGCTCTGCTTTCCTCCCCCATGGCCTTTATCCAAATGGAAATCACTCGAGGAATATGAGTGTTGATTCGTTCCCTGATGAAATTAGGCAGCTGAGTATTATGGAGGATATTTTAAGTCTTAATATTATGAATGTTTTGAAAAAAAAAATGTACTAAGTTTATACTTTTTTTTGAGAAATTTACTTTACGTTTTCTTCCAGTATCTTTGAGAAATTCCAAAAATTAAGCAGCTGAGTATTTTGAAGGACATTTTAGTCTTAATATTATGAATGTTAAAAAAAAAAAAAAACATTGTATTAAGTTGTTTATACTTATTTTCGAGAAATTCACTTTACGTTTCCTTCCAGTATCTTTGAGAAATTCCAAAAATTAAGCAGCTGAGTATTTTGAAGGACATTTTAGGCTTAGTATTGTGAATGTTTTGAAAAAAGAAATACATTTTATCGAGTTGTTTATACCTATTTTCGAGAAATTTACTTGACGTTTTCTTCCAGTATCTTTGAGAAATTCCAGGATTTCTTTCATCTGCATGATGTGGCCCCAAGGGATTTTTGCCATTTACCAACTCGTGGCAAATTCGAAATTGTGGACGGCCTCATTCGAGAGGGGAATATCTCCTTTTCTAGGAACCCTATCGATGGACCCCCTTGCCCCTTAATGCTGTGTCGTGATGCCCCTCACCCCGTCTCCTCGTGCCCCTTACCCTCCCGAGTCTTTCTTTTTCCAGAAACCCCAACGGCGTTCTTGTTCACGTAATCGCCATAGGGAAAAACATCCATCATTTCCAGGAACTCAAATTTCAGACCATTTCAAAGTACTGGAAGAGAGGAAGGCGTACCTTGCTTTATGAAGGCCGTGTTATTTTTCCCATTCGTGTATCTATATGTTTATGATTTTTATCCAGACAGTAATGCGAACAGCAGTAGTAGTTTAAACCTAGAGTTAGAAATATAAATATAAAAACTGTTGAAAGAATTCTGTTACATGGGGTTTCCCAGAATGTGAAGAGATTATTCATAGAGACTCGCGAATATTCGAGTGCATTTTGTATTGTTATTCATTATTTTTTTTCCCTGGGAGATTCCGTGTGTATATTTTAGGGATTTATGAGGATAATTATTTTGTTTAATGGTGCTGTCCATTTTATTTAATGGGTATTGTCGTCAGAAATACTAGCATGTAGCTGTTGGTAAATCACTTCTGTGTACCAGGGTCAGGCACAGCATCGACATTTTTCACCATTATAATGGTTATGGTCATTATGATCAACGTCATAAAAGGAAGTGATGTCGTCATGCTATACGTACATCCAGAGGCATTTGCGTCATCGTCCCTTGTTTGTTTATTTATCCAGTTTAATCTGGACAGTATGTCACGACCTTTTACATTTTTGAAAGTAGTTTATTTAGGTCAAATGCTTGTATATTATATATATATATATATATATATATATATATATTTGTCCTTTAGGTGAGATTACTGTTAAATGTGAAGGTGGGGATGATATAAGAAAGATCTTTTGACTTATTCATTTTCCATTTTGATAGCAAGAATCGTGTCATGCATTTGCGCATTTATTCTTTTCTTCATTAAGATTATGTTTAGTAATGTCATTCCTTCTGTAGATGACATTCGATATATCATACCGATGATGGAATAGGAAAATAACCCGTATTCCAATATGGTAGAATAATGTTTATTGTGTGAACAAAATCTCGAATATTTCACCCTCTATTAATCGATAATAACTTCCTGTCCTTCATCAAAAGTCCTCAGTTAATCAACAACTTCATCATATGAAATATTGTTAGCCGAAGAAGGAAATGATTGGGAAGAATATCAATAACTACCACTGATAGTCATCTTGAAGTCAGCTGATTCTATTTTTCCAACCCTTTCTATCATCTCAAACCGAATCAATATTTCGAGTACATTAGAACAATGCAGTCAGCTGTTCCCCTCTCCTGCATAAGCTCTGGGAACGAGATCAGAATCTATACAGCGTAGATGTAGATGCATAAGTCCATTAAATAGATTGCATATTGAAACTGTTTTTTTTATGATAGAAAGCACGGAACGTTTTTGTCAACCAGAGCAGATGATTAGGTATACAAACTTGAAGCATATACGTAATCAGAAGCATTTGAATGAACCTTAAATTTATGAGAGAGAGAGAGAGAGAGAGAGAGAGAGAGAGAGAGAGAGAGAGAGAGAGAACTTTTCTGATGTTACCCTCTCCGAGGAGAAAATTTTTAATGTATAATGCTTGTGTTTACTTTATCATACAGAGAGGTATGGTATGTTCTTATATCTTCGTATATCGTGCAATGATATTTTGGTCATTATGAATATCTTTTAAAGTTAAACTAGGGGGCATTCATGGTTGTTAATATTCTCTAAAAAGTTTGATTACGTTTAATGATATAGGTGTACCTTTTACATTAAAACAAACTTCATATCTGGGAACTCAGTTTTTTTTTTTTTTTTTTTTTTTTTTTTTTATTTGTCCAACCTGACCTTCGTAAACACTGACCACCCCATTTCTCTCACACTCTTATATTCTTAACTGTGTTGAGTACTCGTCTGAAGGAGATGTCCGTCGGCGACCTTTTCTAGAAAGAGGAAAAGTCCATTGGCCCTTCAGTCCATCCTGAGAGACAAGGGTCCTGCCGAAGTGGCCAAAGATTAATAATTTTCCACAGTAGAAAACAAGGCTTTAGGGAATGTAATTGGGTCTAAAGTCTCCTTTGTTTCGATGGAGATAATAGAACTTATTACATGTGGATGGTTGGTTACTAAATAAAGAAAGCAATATGACTCGAATCCTAATCTGGGAATAATTCGTATCATTTGAATTCAAGAGGTGGCCTAAGTAGTTTCACCAGTAAAACTCTCTCTCTCCTCTCTCTCTCTCTCTCTCTCTCTCTCTCTCTCTCTCTCTATGTATATATATATATATATATATATGTGTGTGTGTATGTATATTAAACATCCATCTCTTATTTTCCTAATAGGAATTTCTATCTTGCTATGTGAAGGACATGGCTTTCTTTATATAATATATATAAAGTGCTTGAATATTTATATGTACGAATGCCTATGTAGTTTTATTGGTGCCTCTCTCTTATTCATATGATTTGAATGAGTATGCCACAATTGATTATTTATCAGTGTGTGCACGCGCGCGCGTATGCATTCGTACTCCCTGACCCCTTGCATTTTGTACCATTCGTTCTCGCTTCCCCTCATATTTACCCCTCGTGTCCTCATTTTGTAGTTTCCTCTCTGGCCTCGAACAACAACAACCCCTCCCCCCACCTTCTGCTCACCTACATCCTCCTGGCGTTCTCCACGTGTCTAAGGGGCTCCTAACCCTTCTACTCATCTACTGTTCCTTCTCCTTTATTATTCTCCTTATCTGTACCTCACAATTTCTTCATTCTTTTTAATTTCCATGATCCATTTCGTTTGTCTAGAACATCACTTCTTTCATTATCCTCCTTTCCATATTACTTCGCAGGAGGATTATAGTGTTGTCAGTGCACCAAGGGCGATGCACTCTAGGCATTACTTAGGGTCTTTGCAGCGTCATTTCACTCTCTCCACCATCCCCACCCCTCGTAGCTGCATTCACTCTTTAGCCATCTGCTATATCTCGGTTCCCGCTTCCTTTCTTCCATGTTGCTGTTCAACCCTTCAACTTTTACCTCACATTGCAACTTTGCATCCACCCCAGTTGCACAAGGGTGTTGAATGGCCTCCTAGGTCCCAGTGTCAGGCCTCAGGGTCCAAATTCATATTTCATCAGGTTTTCATCTTCCTTTAATTTGTACCTATTTGAGGATTTGTATATCCCCCCCAAAATCTTCGTTTTCCTCCCCTTTATTTATTTCTGCTCCATCTTTCCTCAATCGTTCTTCTACTTCACCTTCTGCTGTTCCTCAGTACTTCGTATTTCCCCTCATTACTATGCACTCCGTCCTCATTATCCTCTCCTTCCCTTTCTTTATCGCTTCTCATCCTTCTCCTATTATTGGAATCATGGAAAAGTATTCCCGGAATCTCCTTCTCTCTCTCTATACCCTGGATTAACTGGAATTAGATCTTGTTTAACCAAGGCAAATGTCGGTATTATAAAGTAAAGATTCAACCATTATTCCAGCTGCTCGGGATTCCTACAACTATTAAGTAATTTTCTTTGGTTTTTCAGTCTGCATATGATTAAAAATTTTATTTGGCTTAATGTTTTACTGTCAGTTTTCATATTCTCGTTGAATAAACATATTTCTGGAAGATTGGCTGTTTATGTAGTATTTTCATTTGCTTAATGCTGTGAATGGAAGGATGATAATGAACTAGAAGTTCTGGGAATTTTTCATTTTCGCTTTCAGTCGGGTCTTTGTTAACTTTTGGAATTAACAGAAAATCAATTTCGGTTTTGCAAATATGATTTTTATCTTGAACGCTTCATTTATTTGTCTCCATTATTTCATTCGTTTTATACTTTTTATTATATAAATTTTACTGCCATCAAGGTTCAATGGGTATTTAATTTTATAAGATTTGAACAGAGAGAGACAATTACAGTTATCATGCAATGTGTATTTTGTATGGATGGTCGGGTACAAGTGCTTCATCTCCGTCAGTCGACATTCCATTATTGGTCCCAAGACGTTTGTTACAGAGAAATTAGGTAGGTAGCAAGCTTACATAAGATTTTACAAGAGAAAAGTCAATATTGTACATAGTAATATTTCTAGGGTAAAATATTTAGATTTTTTCATAATCTGTTTTTATCTTTAACCCTACCTCATGAAATGGTCAGAGTTGACTTTTTATATATGAATTGAATGGCCTTCAAATTTAATTCTAGGTAATTTTCCAAGTGATATTATCGGTAAGGGGGGCGAGGGGCGCTTACTGTCTTATATTCTCACACCTCTAGCTCAAACACAAGAATACAAACTCATGGAATTTCATGTGTATTGTCTTGTAGATCAAAATTTTCTTCAGTAAAATCATTCTTGCGTAATTCACAAAACACCGATGCTATTTATATGTTTTATAAAGGTCATTAAACATATTTTAGTTTTTCTTTATTTTTATCCATACTTCACCTGATGACTTGCATAGCAGAGTTGTATTTTAATACGACAAAATTTTCAGTTACGCTTTTTCCAATACGACCAAATTTTCAGTTATGCTTTTTCCCACGTTATTAATCCTACACTCTACTCATATTTCGAAATAAGGCATTGAAAGCAGTTCGAGTCATGCAATGCAGTATCCAGCCATACGTTGCGAAGTAGTAAACCTCTATAGTTGTAGTTTATTGTCGAAGTTAATGACTTGAGATGGGGATTAATCACATGCACATACTATTATGTTTCATAAGCATATTAGTAGGAATAACCAACAGTTCCTCATTTTTTATTGATTTTGTATTCTGGAAAACGAAAATGTGCCATTTAAAACTAGGTAGGCGAATAGGATTTGAGGTATATCAGCATATGGTAAACAAAGTGTTTTAAAGTGACGATTGCAGACACTATATATATATATATATATATATATATATATATATATATATATATATATATATATATGTGTGTGTGTGTGTGTGTGTGTGTGTGTGTGTGTGCTTGTGTTTATCATTAAGATTTTCCCAAAGTTAATCATACGAATTTATAAAAATCAATAAAATACAATAAACTGGAATATGATGAACAGAAAGAATGGAAGATTCCTCTTATTGAAACGTCCATATGTTTATTGGATCAAGGGATAAGTAGATTAATTAGATTATCAACCAAGAGACAAGAGAATTACCCCCCCCCCCCCCCTTCACTGTCCCTCACCCGGAGAGTAGGAGGAGGTGGTAAGGCGGTGGTGTCTTTCTGGCAAAATTATTTCCCACGCAATCTCGTTTTAAAAGGAGCTCCTCTGCGGCCTTTCAAAACAAAAGGCATCGAAAACAACCAAACCTTCCCCGCCCCCCTTTTTATATATGCATCAACAGACAACCGTCAGGCATTCACAATCTGTTGAACTGCCATCTCTCTCTCTCTCTCCTCCTCTCTCTCTCTCTCTCTCTCTCTCTCTCTCTGTTTGCGCCTTGAGAAACTTTTATATAT
>NC_090759.1:21896496-21898996 GCF_036898095.1 Palaemon carinicauda
TTGTAAAACGATGGGAAAAGTTTGTTTGATTGTTGACTAAAAATTGTAACGCAAGATCAAGATTTTATGTGCACATTTGTTCGTATATGAACGATATATATATAGATCTGCGTATGGATCGGGTAGATACAAAGTCACCAAGTGCCACATGAATACTTTATTGAGTAACATTCAGCCTGTAAACAAGTGTCCAAATTAAAACAAACCCCCAAATTGTTAAACAGATGGACTCAAAATGTAATCCTGATAAAATATGCAAAACAACACAGCGATATTCGTAGAATCAAATGTGAAATGAAAACAGTCTTTTGTACACAAAACACAGCAATAATACTAACTCCATTATAAATACAAGAGTACAGGATATGCAACTATAATATTTCCAAATCCATCATAAATATAAGAACATATGAATAATCAATACAGTAACTTACACCTTGGCGCTCCATATCAAATCCCTACACATGCTTAACCGGTGTAATGCTGGCCCTACACCTCTGCCAGTACACTCAGGACGTATTACCTCTTTGAATAAATAAAAACAAAAATCAACCTACATTTACACACCTGGTTAGGAGGCTACACACACACAGAAATGACGGCCGGCAGCCCACCTCCTACATTCCCCAACAAAACACCACCACCTCGCGCATTAACTTGTATCTAATATTATTCATAATTTATTTAACATTAATTTCCTGTATTATATAATGTTACAAACAAAATATACAATTATAAATAATTATGATTACATCATACAAACTGCATGTTTTGAGATATTGAGAAATAGTTAAAAGGGAAAAAAATTAAAATTAAGAATTATTAGGTTTATGAATCGTATGCAGTACTATTATTTGAACCATCTGTTCATCTTCGTATGTATACTGTAGACTATTGTTGATCAACCTTACACATAATGCACCAGTGAGCGATCATTGTGACATTACTGTCGGGTGAACAAATACTGGTGCGATGCTCAAAAATTGTAAATCATTGTCGGAAATACCGTCTCTATGGTGACGCCATCGCTAATATTTTTAGAGTTGTAGATGTTCTTATGAGGTATCTAAATGTCATCAAAAACCCCAATTTCGTGTAATTTAACTTCTTTCTAATTAGTTTGTTTTTTTAAATGTGAATACTTTACTTTGATGGCTGCTTTTCCGGTCCCATACAGCAGGGGAACCCTACTCTCTACAGGACCTCCACTGTCGTTTTACCTTATTCGTTCTGAGTATTTAACGTGTCATGTCTCCTATTGTTCATTTACTGTTAAATCGTCACTGTCAAAAGACTTATGAAATAAGAAAGTTTTCAGTTTCCTCTTGAAAGCCTTAATGTCTTCAATCATTGGAATGTTTCGTGGGAGCTTATTATATAGTCTCTGGGCAGCATATTTAAAGCCCTGGAGCCTACAGTAGACATATATTTAGGTTCCAACAGTTTGAAGCCATCTGTAACTATTCTCGTGTCGACACGATTTGTTGGCTGCGCAATATGTAGCAATTCTCATAAGAATTTTGGACGCCCGGTTCTGATAGTAGACAGTTATTAGTGAATGTGGTTTTAAGATATTTTCAATCCATTTTAAGTTTGTAATAAATTAGATATTTATGTCTGCGATGAATGGGCTCATCGTGATTGGCCTTTGGCCTTAGTTTAATAATAAAATCCAATTCAAATCTATAATAGTATATGATGTAGAATAATTTTCGGTATTCTAATATATAAATAATAGTTTATGCAAATTACACTATTAAAAACCTTGCTAATGCCTAATAAGCAACCATATACCCGTGTAACATTAGAAAAAGTTATTTCAAATTTGTTGTAGGCAGGTTGTCTATCGCAGATATGATATCTTTTCCTAAATGATTTACCATAATCGTTAAGTCTTGTCATCAGTAGCACTCACGTTGATTAAAGAAAGCAGAAAAGAGTTTAGCAAAATAACTTGACTTGACTAGGGTTAATTAAATTAATTGAAACGGATAACTATAAGAAGCTTTAATGCACATCTTTATAGTTTGTGTAGTGGAATCTTAAACACTTCTGTTAGTTTAAAAACTTTCAGTCAAATTGCGTTTAGGAAGCAAATGGGGACTCCGATCCCATAGGATTTCCCTTAACCGCTTGTCGAAAATATTGTCATATGGGAATGCCATGTTCTACGTTTAAAGCAAGAATTCTCTTCTGGTAGTTTTGGTTAGATGTCAAGCCTCCATTCTGACCCTTTGATATTTTTTTTTAGAGTGGAGGGTATTTATAGATGACCCAGTTGAATTGTAGAGTAGAATAGATGCAATCTCCCTCATGAGTAAAGAGAAAGTACCTGAATATATATATATATATATATATATATATATATATATATATATATATATATATATATACTATATATATAAATATATATACTATATATATATGTATATATATATATATATATATATATATATATATATATATATGTATATGTATACATAAATACATATGTATATTG
>NC_090759.1:21903996-21911496 GCF_036898095.1 Palaemon carinicauda
GAAGGATCGTGACAGATGAAGTAGAGGGAGGGAGTTCTAAAATAGAGTAGTATTTGTAGATAATTATAACAAAATGCTGACAGAGCTGACCTAGAAAATTTGAACTGCTAAGACTCAAAAAGAGTTTAGAATAAGGAAATGTATAGAAATTCCTTATATGGTCCTGGTTCACTAGACATTACAAACTGCCGTAACAGTTAACATGTTCATCAGTGCCAGAAATATTGGTTTTGTTAATTAAATTGACATAGGCAGGCAGGAATTAAATTAGGAGTATTGGCATTAGTAGATAATAGGAGGGCGTGAAATAGATTTACAGTATTGGCATTACTAGATAAGAGGAGGGCTTGGAATAAATTTGCAGTATTTGCATGTAGTAGATCCGACGAATTTATGTTGAAATAAATCATGTAATTCGCTGATTACGAGAATCTAAATGATGAGAGCAGAAACCGAATTTCATCACAACTTTATGCATAAAGGGGGAAATGTTTGTTTGTATATTCAGATGCAATAGCTGTAAATCGAGGGATAGTCTTTATTTCCTAAGTCATTATAAATTCTTTGATTATGGTACTTAATCATTCTTTTAAAAAAATTAACAATAAATTGTGGGATTGATTTCTTAACTATTTCACACAAATATTTCATATATTCTTATATATGAGGAAAATAGATTCGTAGTATTTGCTATTTTGTTTATGTATATTTGAATTAACTTCAGTATGTGAAAGACAGCTCAGATGAGGAAGAGATTTTATTTTCTCTCTACTTCCACATTTACAAGTGTTTATGTCACAGTGCATAAAAAACTGCACTACTTTCAGTAGACTAAAGGGTTTTACATTGAATGTTCATCTGTGTCCTATTTAATTATTTACTTAGTTGTTGAACTTTCATTTTTTCGAGCATTCATTAACTTATAAATGGCCTCTTTTTAGTTTGGATTCCAAAATGGGGCCTGTGTAATTTTTCTGTGCACGTTTCTTTCCAGGACTGATCCCTTAATAGAATATTTAGATTCTCTGTTCCAATTCCAGTAGCTCCAGTGATCTGATAACAATTCTTCCCCTAACAAGTAAAAAATAACAATGCAACGACCACTGCCACATTCATATTTTACCTACTGAATATTGAATGACCCTTTAAGCAATAAAGGTTCTGCTACCTTTACTGCTCAGTAGGTCATTTATCAATATATCCAAAAGAAAAGAAAAATCATTATTCCCACTCTTATCTATACACTATTTTTTTTAAGCTGGCGTAAATGTATTAAGCTCGGAGTCACTTGCTTGCTTCTTATTGGCTTGACCACAGTTTGTCCAAATTCATAAGTTTTCGATACACAATTATGCTACAGAGTTAAAAGGTGCTATTATGAATGTGATACAAATACTGTATAAATTAATTCTAGATAATAGCCTACATATTAACCTAGTGTAATTATTTAATAATTAATTTCAAATAAAAATGTAAGCTGAAGTCTTGGAATAATGTTCCAAATACAGAAATATAATTTTTTTTTTTAATTCAAGCACTAATTACACCATAATTATTACTAAGATAACTATCAAACTTTTATAGCAAATTTAAAACACAAAATAATGATGAGAAACGTCATAAAATGATAAACGATTGTTTGGTATACGGGGAACGTCTCGTGGAAGGAACAGCTACTATATTAACATTCGTTCTCTCACACCACAATTTCCACAAAACTCGTGTTTCTACACGCGTGCTAGAGGTATGACTTCGCCTTCAAAAGACGATTGAGATTCTTCAAGTAACAACTAAGGAAATTTTAATCCTAGTGGCCGTTGAATGTAGGCAGTAGGCTCACCAGCCTGAGGGAGCCATAATTTAATATTGCATATATTAGAATTTTCACGGGGGGGGGGGGGCGCCTATTCAAAACATTAAAGGTATTACAAAGGCCACATTGAATGGGGACCTTATTGACAAATTCAACGTATAGTATTTAAATACAAATATATTAAAGAAAATAGTAGAACAGTAGCATGGCAAGATCAAAACAAATAGTTCAAATTAATAATTTTCTCAACCTGCTTTGCGATATGTTTTATCATATAAAGTATATTCCTAGCAGTTGAAATATAAATGTTTGAAATAGCAAACTACGAGCAATATAGGCTAATCATTAAATATCCTTGATAATTAATTTATAAAGTCCATAGCATGAGATAATACCGAATTTAAAAAAAAAAAAAGGGGGCTAGGATCGCTCGATAGGAGAGACCTGATCAAACGTTTTTAGCTAGTTTTCTGTCCCTCCTGAATTACCCACTTTTAATGACACTTGTCGTCATCAATTTCTTTCTAATGACTGAACTACCTCTAAACACTTTGATACACCCATTCATCTGTTATAACATTTTACTTATTTCACCAGTTCCAGTACACACATTTGCAAATTTCTTAACCTATTAAATAATTTTATACCACATTTACTACTAAAGTGTTTTATTAGAACTGTTTCAACCGCTTTTCTTTCGTTTTTATTTACCATGTACTCTTAACTTTCATGTAGAGTTGACTTAACAATCACAGCGGTTCCATAAATATTTAAAGTCTCCTCAATCTTGTCCACTCACAAAAACATGGAAGTAGGAGAGTGAGTGGACAAGATTCTTCGTCTTTGTCTGCATCTTTCCCCACTTTTATGTGGGAAAACATGCAGACAAAGAAGAAGAATCTTGTCCTCCGCCCAAGCTTCCAGTAGACAAGATTCTTCTTCTTTGTCTGCATCTATGTGGGGAAAAGATGCAGAAAAAGAAGAATCCTGTCCACTCATTCTGCTACTTCCATGTTTTTTGGAAGTAGCAGAGTGAGTGGACAAGATTCTTCTTTGTCTGCATCTTTTCCCACTTCTATGTGGGAAAAGATGCAGACAAAGAAGAAGAATCTTGTCCACTCACTCTGCTACTTCCATGTTTTTCATCTACTTTGTGACTGCTGTTTCATTTAACCCACTTACATTTTACTTATTCTCTAATACTTATATGAGTCAACTATTTCCTTATCTCTAATATCCACATTTGTACTTATCACTCCTATCATACTTTCTTTCTTTTACCATTATTACTGTACTCTTGCCCTCGTACACATTTCACCTTCATTATGAATAGTTTTAATCTCTTGGCATATTATCTCTAATGCCCTACATGTTTAACACCCCTCAATTGCAAGATTTTGCTGTAAGCTTTGTCTAATTCTATGTATTTCACTTTCAGTATTATCCCTTTACTTTCAAGCTTCTTGCATATCCTTTTCATTGCAAACACCTTTTTATAAATATCTATTGTTCTTCCACTATCAGTCCTCTCATCAGGTGTCTTACTTTTTCGACCAAAATCCTACTATATACTCTGCAACGCTATTCAACTTTCAAGTCATCCAGTCCATTCTAAAATCTTTTCGCTTATAGACTGGAACCATTATTCCTCTCACCTTCAGAACTGCTCCCTCATTCAGACATATCCTATAAACCACTCAATACCATTATTTCCACCATACTGAAACGTTTTACTCGTAATCCCATAACATCCAGGCGTCTTTCCTTTCACCAGTGATCCTTATTGCTTTTGTTACATCCTCAACAGTCAATTCCTAAGCCATTTTATTCTTACTCTAAATTCTTAACTCTTGCATCATTCATCCTAACCTCTTTTCTATCCATAACATTCAACAAAATGAAATATTCACTCCTCGGATGCAAAGCTGCATTCACCAATTTCAGACAGCATATCACGTGCTATGTCCCCATGGTTTTGTAATGTCTATATAGATGTGGTGATGCTGGAATTCAAGAAGAAGGGTTCCAGGTGTAAAGTTGTAGTATAAGAATTTTATTGTAAAAGGCGTATGGAATGGTTCATGTTTCTAGATGATATATGACAGATTAAGAATGTTGAATAGTCCCTCCCGAAACTGGCGAACAAGTTTGAAAGTGTTAGTAATAAGTGAGAAACTTGAGAGTGAATGTGAACAAAAGTGAGGTCTTGAAGGTGAATGGATACCCAGGAAGATAGTAATTATTGTTAAATTGGAGGACGAAATACATGGTAGAATTGTGTACGCATCAAGGAGTAAATATTTTGAGAAGTGGTAAATTGCTGAATAGCTGAGTCAAGGAAGGTAGTAGGATGTTTAGAAAAATAGTGAGGAGAATAACTTTTATGTATGGAAGCCAGAGATGGGATATATGTAAGGATTTGTGAGCTAACTCTTCTCCACGAAAGTGAAGCAGGGACATTGACATGAAACGAAAGGAAAAATGTTGAAGTTGCCAAGATGAATTGTTTACGTATTATATATGACATTATGATAATTACAAATGATTGTCATTTGTTCATTAGGTTTAATGTATATATTCTCCCTCCGAATTTATTCCGGTCAACTCTGGGCTAGTAATTCTCCTTTTGATAATAATAGACAACAGCAAGAAATGTATATATTAGTAAGGTTGGTCAAATAGTAAGAGTAGGAGGATTTGATATTGTGGAGAGAATTGAGGATGAAAGATTGGTAAAAGATGATGCAGTTCGAAAGTATAAGACCTAGAAAGGCTTGGATAGATGCATAAATGAGGTACTGAAGATGAGGGATTTTGACATCCTGGAAATGAGTGCATGTAAGATTAATATGTATAACACAGAAATATTCTTAGCTTTGTTGTGGATCCTTCAGCGCATATGCAGAAAGTTGTTATCGTTATAAAGAATTTTCCCCTTGGTCACTTTCGAGGTAAAGTCAATTCGGTATTAAAAGCTATTAATGGCTTAACTTTTGAAAGTATGAGTCATCCGTTACTAGTCCACTGCAGAACAAAGGCCTCAGACATGTCCTGCCACTTGCGTCTGCTTATGGTCTTTCTATGCCACTGTGCCTCCTCATACTTACTTAACTTCAATCCGTCGTCTTCTCTTCCTTCCCCAGCTTCTTTTGCAGTCTCTAGGCACACATTCTGTTATTCTTAATGTCCATCTATTATCTATCTATCTTATTATATATCTTGCCTATATCCATTTATGTTTTTTTACATGTTAGAATATCCTCTACTTTAAATTGCTCTCATATCCATAAAATTTTTGTTCTTTTTCTGTCTCTAAGTGTTATTCCCATCATTATTATTTCCATAGCTGTGGGTTGTAACTTTCTTATGTTCTAAGGATTTAATAAGACTCCAGGTTTTGATGCCTAAGTTAAAACCGGTAGGACCATCTGATTAGATATTTTCTTTTTAGAGAAAGTGGCATTTTACATTGCATAACATTATTTTGTTTTTCAATAGCTCCCCATCCCATGCTTATCCTTCTTTTAATTTCGGTCACGTGTCCTGAGGAAACACTCCCTGTCTATCCTAAGTTCGTGTATTCATTAACAATATGTAGGGGTCTGTCCATAACTCTTTTTTTGTAGTCTGTATTATCTTAGTTTTACTCATATTAATTTTCAGTCCTACATTTCTGCTTTCTCAATACAAATCTACCATCTTTTGCACTTCTTCCCATGTGTATATATATATATATATATATATATATATATATATATATATATATATATGTGTGTGTGTGTGTGTGTGTGTGTGTGTGTATGTGTGTGTGTGTGTGTATTTATTATTCTCTTATCGATACATGCATTATATCCCAGAAAACTTGTCATTTAATCCTGAAAGTTATTTATAATGTCCTAGATTTACAAAGGCAATTTTTATTTTTGTAAATTAATCCGTTCTAACGAGACTGGTGTGATTACTGTACTACTGAATTTCAATGCCTATCTCTCGAGGAAGCCCGGCAATCATGAGTTGTATATTAATAGTTGAGCCGTTATGAGAAAAATCTAGGCAGCTATGAAACAATGTGAGGCAGCAGCCTTCCGTCTAGCGTGAGCGATGCAGTGAATGTAGATGCTGCATTAACTCGTTCTGTGAAGTTTCTTGTTTCCCTTGGAAACTCCCCCCCCCCCCATTTTTTCCCCCTTCTTCCCACACTGCCATCATCTCTCCCTTACCCAGCTATCCGCCCCCACCTCGTTCTCTCCCTTCTTCTTAAAGCTTTTTTTTTTTTTTTTTCATTTTTATTCATGTTATCATTATCATATGTTTTCCCTGTCCTCTATGCTGTCATCATTATCATCGTCATCATCACTATCATGGTCTTCGTTGCTTCTGCTGCCGGTTTTCCAGTATTGCTCGCTCTCGTAACTCACTATTCACTATTCGTCGACCTCCCCCCCCTTTCTGAATAAACAAAGAACCGGGATAACGACCTTTTTTATCCTTTAAGCATAATAGTGTGGGATATTTCAATGGACACCCTTGGGAAGGAAAGTTCCACAGGAGGGGAAAATATGGAAGACAAAAATTGTCAAGGTTTTAAAGCTCTGCCAGACGTAATTTTTAGTGACAGCCTGAAAGGAAGATGTGAAATAGGAAGAATAAGAGTGAACTAAAATGAGAGAGAGAGAGAGAGAGAGAGAGAGAGAGAGAGAGAGAGAGAGAGAGAGAGAGAGAGAGAGAGAGAGAGAGAGAGAGAGTGTTAATTGGACAAGGGGTTACAATATAAAATTTAGTTTAATATTTAACATGTATTTTCTTTAAGATGTTCTACCCACTCACAAAATATACCCAGATATTTATAAAGTCTGCAAACCCTTTCTTTTTTCTTTATTTATACATGATACACAAATTTACACACTGTTATATTCTGCATATATCTAGTTAACTTGCGAATGCATATTCTTTAAAAAGGTGTTTCTCATGTAGTAGGCTGTTTTAGACTACTGTCTAGAGGTCTTTTTCTCAGCCAAAATATAGTTGAAAATTAATTTTCATAATTTCTTGATGTTCAAAGATCACATTTCCATTATTCATGTAATATGAAAGTAAATTGTGAAGAGATCTGGATGTCATGCTAATTGGAAAATGATATATTTAGTAATAATTGTTTCTTATAGTAAATATGAAATATCCTTCGGTGGCATGCCTTAATATTAAGGTAGTTATTTGATCCAAAAATTGAGGTTGACGACGGAGTACGCATGGTTAATCGGGGTTAACTACGCAGGGTTGATAAGGGTTGACCTCTGTTGTGAAAATGTCTTTAATGATACCAGCTTTTTTATATTTAGTTTGTGAGAAAACTTGTCATATATAAATCGTCTCCAATAGCTTCCTACCCCTTCATGACTGAATCACCACTTGTGCTGTACCATATCAATTTTTCTTTTATATTCAAATTTAGTTGTGATATATGAAACATCCAGTTCTTGAGTTTAATGTTTCCATTCCGTCTGCCATTTTTGTAATATTTTTTTACAGTAATGTTGACAATTGTGTTTAAGGTTTTTACCTTGGAGGAATATTGCTTCTTGTATTTTATTTATTTCAAGGGTTTTCATCTTTTAACTGTTTGCCCAAAAGATTAGGGATGGTTATTAAATTGTTAAAGTCTTAGCAGGATATATATATATATATAT
>NC_090759.1:21916496-21933996 GCF_036898095.1 Palaemon carinicauda
CAATTAAACTTTGATAATCTACGATTTTTGAGGTTGTAAAAACGCTAAAGTTATGTATTTTTTTTTTTATCTTTGTTTTTTCATCATAGATTTTTCTTGTTAGTTTTCTACCATCGAACACTGGGTGTTAATTAGTTTTACCTTCTGTTTATCAATAACTATGTGGCTTTCACAGCTGAATGGATTACAGTTAAAATTTGTACTAGGTTAAACCATCATGCATAATTTGCACAGGAAAGCTGTGTATTGGTATGTGGAACTTGCCTAGTCATCATAGTTCTCCTGATACTGTTGAAAAGATTTCACTTACTCTTGCTACAAACGAAACTCCACCATACATATAAATGAATGAAGGGAGATTATTCATCTGCATTTTTGTCATTGCAATGCATATCACTCGAGCCAACTACATAAAGCTCTGCTATGGAAACAAGATTCCTTGCAAAACCCAAACCACCCTGGTCCAAACGCTGACTGAAAAACTTTCAATAGAGTAAGAGAAAATTCCATGAAAAGGACAGACACAAGATCTACATTCGTGTAGGTTATGTGCACAACGGTCTACCCTGGTGCGAAATTTGACTGATATATAGTAGACCGTTGTGCGCATAGAGCTGCACGAATGTAGATCTTGTGTCTGTCCTTTTCATGGAATTTTCTATTACTCTATTGAAAGTTTTTCAGTTAGCGTTGGTACAATTTAGACCCTCAAGCATAGATAGAATGAAGGAAGACTCAGTCTCAGTAAGTCACTGTATCTGTTATGCCATGTTTTTCTTATGATCATGTGGGAATTAACAAAAGGTGAAATATAGGTTCCAAAGTTCATAGAATTTTAATATAAATCTAACGTAATGGTATAACTTTTAAATTAATTAATGTAGATTTCGTATGTATTTTGCATAATTCATTAAGATGCCTTTCCAGACACAGCAAGCTTTGTAAATTAATTACCTTAAAAATAACTTTTTTTTTATTGAAACCCTTTTGGGTTTCACCTTAACTAGGCTTTTAAAGTAAAAATAACTGGTATCTGGTACATTCATTTTTGGAAGATATCTCTTTTGCGGAGCAATTTGTTTTTTTTATCTGCCCTTGCAAATATCACCTTGATGTCTTGTCCAATATTCCATAGATGGGATTGCTCTTTAGTATGAGTAAGTCCAAAGTCATCTCATTCTTATTTGAAGAAAACGAAAACTACAGCTGCTTAAAAAATTTGTTTCTAAAAAACAAATTGGCGTTGAAGAGTCAAGGCGCCTGGTGTTATTCTTCGTCTTATCTTATATCTGATGATGATGATGATGATGACGATTATTATTATTATTATTATTATTATTATTATTATTATTATTATTATTATTATTATTATTATTATTATTATTATTATTATTGAAGCTACAACCATAGTTGAAAAAATAGGATGCTATAAGCTTGAGGGTTCCAACAGGGAAAAATATCCCAGAAAAAAAGGGAAATAAGGAAATAGATAAACTATATGAAAATTAATGAAAAAAGAATTTTATCTATAAGACCAGTAACAACGCTAGAATAAGATATGCCCTAAATAAACTACGAAGAGAGACTCGTGTCAGCCTGTTCAACATTCGTTACAAGTTTGAACTTCTGAAGAATGTCTTTAAGAAAGTAGGGACATAGACTTAAGTACTTGAACCTTAGTTTCTTTACCGCTATACATGACAAGATGAAGAGAATGACTTCATGTAGATTAGGATTTTTTTTTAAAATAAACTTTATTTCAGTCGTAGTTTTCACAAATCGTTTATATTTATCTCATTAGTCATAAAGAAAATATGTAAGTTTTGAAAACGTGAATATATAACTTTGCAATTTATCTTTTTTTTTTTTTCTAAAATAAAATATCTCCAGAATGATTAATTAGCAATGGTCATATTTATAAATAAGAGTCAATGAACGTCCAAAAACGAACGGGATGGTTAGAATAATGAAGATTGGATAGATTCTTTAAAAACAATTGCTCATAATTTTTAAAAAATCAGTCTTGAATAATTGTTCCTTTTTAGCGGAAAAACTATATTCTTATCAATTATTGAAAAGAAAAAACTTCAAAGATAGTATGTTATCTACTATTTTCAAATAACCCTTTTTACTTATTGTCCTACAGACGAATTGTCATTCGACCAATTGTCGTCTGACAAATGATCAGGCTAACCCATTACCCATATGTGTTTTGAGCCTTATGGAATTCAGAAGTTTTAGGTAGGCTCAAACACTCAAAATTTGTTGACAAGAAAATCTTGAATTGGTATTTACGTTCACTTAGTTTTATTCTTGAGAAGCTAAATAACGAAAATATCAATAAGCAAGCATGTGGGTATAGCCCTTGTTCTAAGCTTTTGTAATATGTGTATAAATTGTTAATGTATCTATAATATAAAGTTCATAGACAAAGGCATTTCCTACTGAATTATAAAAGTAAATTTCCAACGATTATGCAATATTTTAATGATTTATAAAAGTGTACCTATTTAGGACCAAATCTGCAAAAAGGACGTGAAAAAACCTAATATTATTGTGAGGTCCACATCCATTTAATTGGCAAAGGACTATCAACAGCATCTTAATAAATAATAAATCTCAAATCTGACAAGCTTCGTCGGAATAAACTTAACGAGATTTAATGCAACTAAAGGTTATTATCATATTTAGTCATCTCGTCTATTGTGAAAGCACTCTAGCACAATTACTACCATTGCCACATCCAATAATTGCTCTTCTAACATATGCACAATTGGAGATAATCAAATACGGAAAGTAACCGTATAATAATCGTCAACGACACCAAGAAGTGTAAAGCATCATTTATCAGTGAGCCTCTCACACTCTAAAAAACTTTTTTATAAATTCATTAACATCACAAAGAATCTCTGTAAAAGATTATTGCATATTTTTTTATATTGCAACCCACAAAAGTCTGAATGTGCATATATTTGATTCAACATCAAAGTTCTTTTTTTTTCAAATTCCAAGAACTAAAGTTCAGTATCCTTCTTATTATTTTCCTCAAATATGATATTACCAGTGTTATAAAATTCAATATAAACATGCTACTCGTTACCGTTATTGACATCTTGGTTCTCCTTCGGGTTTTGTGAGGAATTTCAATAATTTTTAATGTTCATCCCCATCGTTCCAGACTTAAACCCAAATTGCACTTGTCAGCTATCCCAACATGTCCATTTGGTCCAGGGATATTCGAGTTTTGCAAGGAATCTTGTTTCCATAGCAGAACTTTGTTTATTTAGCTCGAGTGATACGCATTTTCAACGATGATTGACATGGAGGCTGTAAAAAAATTTTTTCTTTTATATCGAAGTGTTCATATTTTTACAAAAGCTAATTTATTAATATCTAGACTTTCTTTATTGTCTCAAAGCTATTCCCGTATTTCAAGTGAAAGAAAAAATAAAAAAAACATATGGTCCAAGTTTGGAAACCGAGTAACAGGCCCTTCAATGATCAATCATTCTCCAAACTTCTAAATGACTTCCTTAATATATTCTTAAGCCTGTCAGTTGTAGGTTTTACATATTACTTTATCAACGAGTTCTTAATGGGGGCGGGGCGATGTGGAAAAAGGATCTGATCTTGGGGGTAAAGAGGTAATACTCAATCTTTAAACCCCTTCAAGTTAATTTTTTTTCCATATAAACAGATCTAGAGCTTTATTTTGAGAGTTACGTAATTGTAGACTTTCGAAAAATTGCTATTCAGCAGAAAAAAGTTATGAATAGCCTTCTTGGATAAAACTTTGATGGCATCGTACCAAGACATGGGCCCCACTCCTTGTACTAACTACCTGGGGTGGATGTCATACACTACCTCAATGATTTTTATATCTTATTTCTGGTCCATATCTCTTTACTATACTGTAGAGGGTTCGTGTGGTTTGATGACCGTGGTTCGGCGTGTTGATGATGAGCATGCTATGTAGAATCACCATGAAGCTAATGACATTGTTGAATTTCTCTTATACAGCGCGTTTAAGCAGGATTCAACATTTGGTTTATGAATATGACAATGGCTGTTGTCCTTTTTTTATTATTCTTTATCCGCTTCCTGTCTTGAAAAGGCTTGATGTTAATTATATAATACATATAAATATGTGTATATATATATATATACACACACACACATATATATATATATATATATATATATATATATATATATATATATATGGGTGTGTGTGTGTGTATGTGTGTGTGTACGTGTGTGTGTACGTGTGTGTGTGTGTGTGTTTTTAATGGATTGTAGAAGATGATTATGTGAATAGAATAAGCAGAAATGTAGGACTGAAAATTAATATGAATGAATAAGATAATGGTAAATGAAAAGGTAGACACATCAGATAAGGGTTATGGAAGAACCACTAGAGATTGTTAATGAATCTACAGTACGTACTTAGGACAGACAGTAAGTTTTTCCCCAGGACATGAGACGGAAATTAAGAGACGGATAGGCATGGGATGGAAAGCTTTTGGTAAACAAAATGCGATCATGAAATGTAAAAAGCCACTTTCTCTAGAAAGAATTATCATTCAATCACATGGTCCTAACAGTATTACCTAATGCATTAGAAATATGAATCCTTTCTAAAGCCTTAGAGCATACGGTAGTTACAACTCAAAGAGCTATGGAAGAATAATGATTGGGTAAACACAAAGAGGCAGAAAAAGATACGAGAACACAATAAAGTAGAAGATATATCAACATGTAAGAAAAAGAAATGGACATGGGCAGGACATATAATGAGAATGACAGATAATAGGTGGACAGTAAGATAACAGAATGGGTCCCTAATGATTGCTAAAGAAGCGGGAAAAGGAAGAGAAGATGATAGATTGACGAGCTAAGAAAGTTTGCTGGTATGGAAAAACCATAAACAAGCGCGAGTGGCCTTTCTCCTGCATTGGACTATCAACGGCTGGTTTTGTATCTGTGTATCAGTAGTGGTTTAGTTGATGATTACTACAAGCGTTCTTGAATGCCAGGCATGTCGATAAACTCTGTCAGGTGATGTGGCTGAAATATAGAAAAATTATTATAGCCTAGACACCTAAAGCATAATAGCTGAAATTGAAAGTTTTTATCATCGTCAAATGTCAATAAATTGTCATATAAATTAATCCGTATTGAAAATTGGGGTTTCGACCTCCTTAAAACATATGCGAGGTTTAAAGTCCACCATCGCTGGTTTTATTATTATTATTATTATTATTATTATTATTATTATTATTATTGTTGTTGTTGTTGTTGTTGTTGTTGTTGTTGTTGTATTATAGATACGTATTCACCAGTTGTTCAAATACGTGCAGTATGTGGACAAAGGCATTAATATTGTTGGTATGCTATACACGCATATGTAAGTATTATCTGTTATGAGAAATCACGACAGGTGTCATACGCTGACCACCTTGATCTCTACGCCAAAGTTTACCCTTCTGGGAATTTACCTGGCATATTTTACATCTCTCTCTCTCTCTCTCTCTCTCTCTCTCTCTCTCTCTCTCTCTCTCTCTCTCTCTCTCTCTGATCTGGTATGTAATTTTAAACATAATTTGTTTTACCACGTCCATTGCTGCTCAATATTTTAAGCAATGATAATGAGTTTAGTAAAAGCATTATAAATTGTAATGACAGTAAGTACGGGGGGTGTCAATTACATTCGGAATAGCAGGCAATCCAGATGGTTCGGTGGTCGAGAGAGAGAGAGAGAGAGAGAGAGAGAGAGAGAGAGAGAGAGAGAGAGAGAGAGAGAGAGAGAGAGAGAGAGAGAGAGAGAAGTAAATCATCATTGGCTGCAATGGCGAATCTGGAGCCACCGGGTGTCTTACCCTTTTCCTCCCTCCCCCTCTTCCTTCCTCTCCCCCCCCCCTTCCCTCATCTCCTCCCCCCCCCTCCCTCCTTTCCCTCCTTTGGTACTCCTTGTGTCTTGGGGTATTTTCCTTCCAATGTGCTTCATGCCATTAACGTCATCCTAATGGCCACTTTGTCTTCCCCAAATGGACGCCCCGTATTTACAGTCGTCGTCCGTAGACTTATTGCGGTTTATCATGTGTAATATAACGATATATCAGGAGTAAGATAAACTCGTGCTGGATAATTGTTGAGGTCTGTGGGGCAGGGGCTGCAGGAGGGAGGTATTATTGCATGGGCTTTGTGGGAGGTGTCCTTTCAAAGGATGGATGATTGGTTAACATTTTTCAAAACGAGAATTTTCTTTTTTTTTCTTCCACTGAAAAGAGGCGTTTCTGCAATACGTTTCACGCATGCGCGCCGAGTGCCACGATGCCGTTCACTGCGCAAATATGTTTTCGCAGAGTATATGTCCGAAGAGGTGTTGCGAGTTATAAGTTTTGGGGAGGGAGGGACAAGATCTTTCGATCTCCAGACCCTTTTCTACCCTTTCCCTCCCCTAATCTCCCCTTCCCATCCCTCCCCTCTCCTCCTCTCCCTCATCTCCCCTCCCTATTCTTTTCTCTGATTTTTCTTGGACTGTGAGTAGGAGAAAGAATGTTGCTTATATATCCAGCTCTTTATGGAAATGGGGTCTCTTGTGATTTGGGCATAATTTTGTGGTCTACAATTTTTTCCAGATTCTTTTCACCAGAGGGGGAAATCACCTTCATTGTAAGAATGTGTATCAGTAGCTGTCTCTCTTATTTCTTTTTCCCTTCTTTGTAATTCATAATTTACAATATTAAATAAGAATCGAAAGTCGACGTACATGTAAGTAGATTGAGCGTCGGTCATATCCACCTCGCTTGAAATCTCTTGGATTATTTTATTTTCACAAAATATAAATTATTGATTTTTATTTGATATGTTTTTATATCAAAATGTGCGTGAATTTAATGTATTTTTAAACGAATGCATGCGTGACTGATATGCAGAGTTTTTGACGTTTTGTGTGTGTGTGTGACTTTTCAATAGGTGTGATTTTATAGTAAAGTTTACTTTATTGCTTCATTGACAGGGATGAATGGCACCCCTGGCCCTAGCGCTGGTACTTGTAATCTGAAAATCATATCCATTACTTTGACCTCAAAGATTGCGCCGTTCAGAGAATTTGGAATAAATTTATGGACCAGTTTATATAAATCATCATCATCATCATCATCATCTCTTCCTGCGCTTATTGACGCAAAGGGCCTCGGTTAGATCTCGCCTGTCGTCTCTATCTTGAGCTTTTAATTCAATACTTCATCTTACTGGAGTTATATAAATAAATTGAAATAATTATAAATAAGGCCAAAATCTGAGAACAAGTGAGCAATCGTCAACAAAACAGGTTGTCAGTAAAATGAAGACTGGAAAAAAAAAAAGAACACAATAAATAAGACGACGTTTAAATACATGAAACTATAGGAAGGCGTTCCTGTCGGTAGCATCAATTTATTGACAATATACAGCCCAGGGTTTAGAACGTCAGTTTTATGGGCTCCATCCGTTCCAATGCAACTAGAAATATCACCTCCGGTGCCTTTTTGATTGATTGCCTTCTGACGAACTGAATTGACGCCTGAAATGATAATTTTGAGTAAAACGTAACCCAGATAAATTAGGCCAATTAGAATGTCAAACTTATGAAATAGCGAAATTTATTAACGTTACTTAATCCAGTCAGGGATTTGGAGTAATTACGAGATTTTGCCAGAGTTCTTCGCATTTCATCGCATTTCATCTTACTAAGGGGTCCACAAATCTTTACTGTGTCCCAAACCGTTGTAGCACCAAACAGCAGCAATGTCCAAATTGTTAAAGAACAAGAGTGGGGAGAGTCCCTAAACTCAATTGTAACGACGCCTCCGATAAGCTAGCGTGGTACATTTGGTTTTTCGAAACCTGAGTGGGAAGAAAAACAGTAATTACTGCGAGTACGTTAGAGAAAATATATTATTTTGTACATCTTTTTGCTTGCCGATTTGTTCAAATTTTTATTTTTGGATAAAGTTTCATCATCATCATCTCCTACGCCTATTGACACAAACTGCCTCGGTAAGATTACGCCAGTCGTCTCTACCTTGAGCTTATAGATCAATGCTTCTCCATTCGTCATCTACTTACGCTGTATAGTCCTCAGCCATGTAGAATAAAAAATTCTAAGTTTTATGTGAATATGTTTTTAGAACTTGAGCAACATTGTTTCGAGGTCGTAGACGTTAGGATAGGGGGCCTGAGAGGAAAGACTATGGAAATTCAACATTATGGTTGCTGGGTGGCCAAGATCAAATAAGCCTGAAGTCATACATGAAGTATCCATATGCCCAAAATCAGTCATGAAAAAGACACCCCAAGACGAGAGATTTAATTCTGAATTCTGTGAACATGAGGCTGTATATAAAGATCATATAGAGATATGCACTGATGGCTTAGAATCAGAGGGTGTTGGATGTGCCGTATTCCCCAAGGACGAGTCATATTTAACTAAATTACCTGATGGTGCTTCTGCTCATTGCAGAAATAACCCTATTATAAAGGTTTTGTTTTCTGATACATTCATGGAGTAAAAATTATAATAATCTTCACCCGTTAATTCAGAAAGCTCAAAAGTGGCTCTTCCACAGTCCTGTTGGCACAAAACTTAATTTTTGCTGAGTTCTCTATCGTGTTAATTCATGGAAATGAAATTGCAGACGGAAGCGCAATAGGCTGTTCTAAATGAAATTTTATTGTATAAAATAGGGGTCCCCATTTTGATATGAAGCTACTGAATTGGTCGCATATATTAAGGAAATGGGAAGAGTGACGTTTGTTTTCCCGCCTCTCCAATAATTGAAAATATAAAAGCTTAAGGGCTAATATTAACCCCAGATTTTTGTTTTTATCAGCCGAAATTGGAAGTTAGTTTAACCAGACAGAGGATTGGTCATGCTCGCCTCGCACAAATATACGGTATCAGTGCATATTAATGTGTGCTCAGTGTTACAGATTACTGTGTCTTGAGCACAATCTGGTGGGCTATTCAAAATTTGAAAATTAGTGTCGGATACTACCTCGATGTTAAATCCGTCGCTGATATTTAAGATTGATGTAGATATCTTCATGAAGTCGAACTTTTTAATGAAATTAAATTTATTTTTGCTTTTAACATATTCATTCTAGTTGTGTGAATTATGTGAATGCAGTTTTTTTAAATTTTTATTTCTTTTTTATTTTTACCAATTAAGATATTACTGCGTTGATAATCCACACTGCTTAGTATAACGTTTGAGGCTGGCTTCATTCCAGATAGATCCTCATCATCCATTTGAGGTATATAGCCTATCTTCCCTCAACGGTAACATCAATAAGTGGTATCCCTTGGGCGTTGAGAGTAAATTAAGGCATGCATAAGTGTATAAGGGAAATATGAGCCAGCAACATTGAGTTATGAATGAATGACAGAAGACTGGAAGTTCATGATCCATATAAGAATTTATGAAATGGGTAATGGTAGGATTAGAGAAAGGGTGAGATATAGAATAGGTAAAATAAGGTAGGTAGTAAATTGTATGTTCAAAACATTGAGATAAGACTGAATCATTGGAAGCCTATATTACACCACTTGTTTATGAAATAGTATTGTTGGTGTTGATCGGAAATTACAGATAAAGATTTACGAAGGAGAGCATGTAAATACGTATGGAAGTATTTGTAAGTGTCTTAGAAGTCTCAAGTAGAGTTTCAAGTATCGTTTACAATGTTATTAGCTCGGCTATTTATCAGTTAGAAACGAGGAATCAAAACCCTGATTATATTAATGAGCTAAACAACCCAATGCTGATGTTATTTCATTTAAAATGAACTTGCAATAGTAAAGAGAGATTCTTTATTTGGTTTTCGGATTTAGAGATGGCCCCTATAAAGAAAAAGGTTTCAACAAATAAACTTTTTGAACATGAATACTTGCATAGATTTAGTTATTGGACCTAGAATAAAAATGAAATAAAACCTTCAAAAGCGAATCTGACATGATGAACCTTTGCAATTTAGCATTTGGAAATACATTGAAAGTGCATTGATAGAAAGCATTAATCTTGTCAACAGCCAGCCTGCTCTCTCTCTCTCTCTCTCTCTCTCTCTCTCTCTCTCTCTCTCTCTCTCTCTCTCTCTCTCTCTCATTCAGTTGCGAATCATCATCATTCATAACCGAATAGGATTTATGAGCATTCGCGGATATCTTGCTGGGCCATTGAGGGATTAATGCATCGGTTTCTGTCTTGAATAGATTACTGATGGGACCTAATGGTAATTAGGGTATTAATGACCGGGGAGGTTAAAACGGTAATGGTTGAGCATTTATAAATTTATTGAATTATATGTGATTAGGACTTCTATTTAGTTATTAATTAGTTGAAAATGATCCCTTCATGGCGAATGTAATGTATCTTAAGCTCTTACCCAGTGAATATTATAATGTCGTGAAATGAATCTTTTTTTACTGTCCATTGATATATGTTCCATCTAATTCAGTCTGCTGCTTGTCCGAAGCTCGGCTTAAAGTGAATGGGTTAGCGTAGGGTTAATAACCCTGTCCTGTGGATGAAAAAAAAAATACTGAGACTTACAGCAGATTATCATATGTTGCCGACCTGGGGGAAAATGTAAAATTCGGATTAGAGAATCCTCTGATATATTATTTTGAATGATTTTAGTATATAGAAGGCACTGTGTATGGTGATTTGGTCTAGAAACCATTGAAATCATCGCCTGTAGGTTTGTTCATGTTTAGATTGAACAGAGGGCGGAATTAACATATATCCAATTAAGACGAGTCTTGACTAGAGTACTATACGTAACACAGGGCGGAAATTCATGTAGCATATTCCTCTACATAAGGTATCGAGTGTGGAGGTGAGGATAGTTTATACTTGTTAGAATTGATTTTAGTGGTCCTATTTATTTTTATTCGTAATGGGTGTCTTCAAGAACATTGCAATCCAGATCATGAAGGATATTTGATTGGTATTTACAAAGTAGTCTTTTGTAGCTTAGAATTAGCGATGAGATCTAGAGAAGACTTAGGCAAGACATGTCTTGTGTTCCAGAAGTTATTGTTCAGGAAACTATGTTGATTTCAGTACCATCTATAAAATTGTTACTATTCTTAAAATCAGTACCGCATAGTATGCTTATAGCCTTCCTATTATTGTGGAATAAAGTAGTTGCTAACTCGCTTGTGGGGTATAAGACGTAACTTGTAAAACAGTGAAAGTTTGATTTTGTTTATTTGATGGTTAGTTTAAGGGCATTGGTAACGGTGTATTGAATGTTTTGGGTCGTTGTTAATATTTGGTGTTACTTTTCACAGAATACAGAAACCCATATTATGATAGTTAATTTTTTTTTTTTTTTTTTTTGTAAATACACACTCCTTATAATTGATTGTTATGTCATATTTTATCATATTTTTTTATATTTTTTTTATTATTTTTATGTGAGCATCTAGACCTCCAATTCTGTGTAAAATTTCGGAATTGATTACGTTCTAAGCAGTAATTATGATGTAGACCATGATATTAAAGCGTATTTGTTGACTAATTTGTTGAAGAATATCAGTTATATCACTATTTGCACCGTGATTTAGTCAGCGTTCGCACTCATTACTTTAATACTAGAATATTTTACTTTAGAATTGTAGATGATGTTGACCTTAGATTCTATTTTTATCTGCTCTGTAGCCCTAGCTTCACCCAAGAAGTTCTGTGGAGATTTACTGGGAGGAAGGACGCTGGTGACTGGTACAACGTAAGAACATACGTGACCGGGGTCAAAGCGATGTATGTGCAGGGCAGCGATCGGGACTGCGGTCTACCCCAAAGCGAAAGCAAAGTCCTTCGAAAAGAAGGCAGCCGTGCTTGCCCCATACAAATGGGAAAAAAACAAGTTAAAATAAGAAGAATGTGGATATCACCATTTTTTCTAAATATGGTCATACTGTTACAAGGGAACTTTTATTTCGAATTTTTTAATTTTGGGCTTATTTCACATGAAAATGTGTGGATTAAGAATAATGATGGTAACAATAGTAATTTTCTCAAGACTTTGTTCGTTATGCATTAAATTCAAGCTTTAAGCGTTTTCTACCTTGTTTTCCAAACCACGTTTTTTTATGATAACAAACGGTGCTGATAAAAAAAAAAAAAACTCGTGATGTTATTATTGTCGTTACCTATTTAGCGAAGACTTCAATACTTGATAATTGCACGCTCACCGGATAAAAATGCCTGTATCCATATTGTCGTGCACTATAAAATTAGTTTCTTCAGAATTATAATATCTAACTATAATAATAATGCATATCACACAATAACCTTAACTATTTTCGTGACTATTTTAATGAAATATTTGAATCATATTTGTTTATTTACCGATAGCTAAAAGCCAGGCTTTTATTTTTCCCTTTCAGAAAATGCAATGGATTTTTGTTATAGAAATTTCCTTTGCGAATGCTAAGTGAATCTTTCTTTGATATGGAACGAAGCAGTAATCACATTTGTAGACATTTTTATTTATGGGAGATAGATCAGCTATATTTTTGTTAAAAGAAATACTCTTGAATTATATGGGTTCGTTTTCGTCCTAATATTTTTATCATTATTATTATTATTATTATTATTATTATTGTTGTTGTTGTTGTTGTTGTTGTTGTTTCTGTTGTTTTTTTATGATGTGCCTAGAAGAACCGTAGACATACGTTGTAATTTCATTTTGAAATACACTGAAACACTGGATGTAGTTTACACAAAAATTCAGGTCCGTTCCGTTCACAGACTGACAGATCCCTATGACTTTGTCCATCCTTTTTTTCTGTTTGATGTTAGAAGGATCGAGCAGCTGTATATTTGGATGAGAGACCCGCATTTTGTCATGGACCTGTAAACAGGGTGTGTGTGCTGTACGTGAGATCTTTCGTAGGATATCGAAGAACCGTAAGCCTGCTTGCTCTTCTCTCTCTCTCTCTCTCTCTCTCTCTCTCTCTCTCTCTCTCTCTCTCTCTCTCTCTCTCTCCAACAATCTTGAATTTCAGTTCCACCAAGTTGGGACTCTCTAGTTCCATCAAGTAGGAAGACAGGTTCGTGAAAGAATCAAAGATAAAGATAAACAGAGAGAGAGAGAGAGAGAGAGAGAGAGAGAGAGAGAGAGAGAGAGAGAGAGAGAGAGAGAGAGAGAGAGAGAGAGAGAGAAACAACTCCGAAAACACAAGTATCTCACTTCCATACTCTTTCCTATCTGACCTCGCCGCCTTCGCTTTCTCCTCGTAGTTGTTTTGTTTTTGATCTGGGATAGATTGATTGGATCTGGAATAGAGTAATTGGCGAGAGGTGATGGTGGTTATTACGGGGACGGGGACTTTTTATTGTTTTCAGGCGGGAGATAAGACGAGATGAAAGTGTGAGACAAGCAAACATCCCCTCTGTTTCATTTCTACTTATCTGTTTATCATCTCGGTTTATAAACAATATTTTAAGCTTTTTAATACTGACGAAAAAATATCTGTTCTCTTACTTTTGCAAGTGTTGGTACATTTGAAAAATGTTGAAAGGAAATATTTTTGGAAGCTTCTGTGGAGGATAGTCACGGAATTTGAACTAAGATGAGATTTCTCTTTGCTTCAACAAATATATCGCACACATGCACAAATTTACGAGATTATATTTGTTATGGAATTAAATAGAACAGATGTTCGATAACTATGTTTTCCGGTAGATATAAAAGGACAATTGCTGTACACAATCAAAGCATTTGTCTTCCACAGTGGTTTATATTTCTTTTCTTGGACTTGAATTTGATAATCTTACATTTGTGTTTCTTTCAAATTACTGGGAAATGGAATCGTTGATGGCCAAAAGTAATTATGATAGTTAATTGAGAGCGTTCAGAGCTCTTTACTAAGGCCACGAAAATGCCCTGTATTAGTATCTCTTAATTTTAGATACGGCACATGTCCATTGTTACACTTTTGAGATCCTACTTTTCCCACAAGCAGTAGTAAATGAACATTATTCTTATTTATGCGTGCCTTATTCTTTTCCGTTTATTATTATTATTATTATTATTACTATTATTATTATTATTATTATTATTATTATTATTATTATTATTATCATTTGAGATGTTTTTTTATGATGCAATAATATTTGAACAACAATGCAGTCTGCCTATTACCATATTAATGTGTTTCTTTGTTGCATACGATTTCAATCTGATTTGGAAGTTGATTAATAATGGTAGAAAAATCGTAATTTTTAAAATCTAACTCTTATTATATATAAAGACATCCTCATCAAGGGATTTAGAGAATCGTATGATCTGAATTTAAGATGCAACGTAACCTCGTGGATAAATTTATAAATTTGATTGGGGCATTGCGCAGGAGTATTTTACGTTATTTTTTTTTTATTACAAAACACATCTTAGTCACATATTTTTTCTGCGCAAATTTATATAAAGATTATGCGCAAGTGCTGTAAGTGATATCCAATTTTAAAATGTTGCCTATACAATTTTCATCTTGACTCTCGTTATAGCCTTGATTAATTATTGGTGTGAGCTTGCTAGAGTTGTTATTGAAAAACACTATTGAAGATTTTATGCCCCTATGAAGGTAGTTGCCTTGTGTTCCATTAACATTGGTGAAAATCATAGCGTGCTGGTCCTTTTGGATAATATTGTAGATCGGTGAAGGGATTAGTATCTCTGAATTGGATAGCGACAGACAGAGCTGTGCGATCGGCGAAGTTAGGTTGTGTTGCTTTGGATATATAATTTTCTACCCCCGGTCTGCACCTGCTTTTTTTCTTAGGGATTAAAAAGAGATATATTCTCTAATAGGATCATTTCCCTTTCGTATCTACCTGTCCAGATATGCTAAGTAAAATCCTTAGTAACGAGGAACCACGGATGAGAGAGTCGAGTCCTATGATGTGTTTGTAAGGATGTTCAGTGCAATAATCATGAGACCCCTTTTGAATATGAGGGAAACAGTTCATGATTGGAATTATCAGCCATAGCTGGGTCTGCAAAAAATGTTATTTTAAATAAAATATGATTGTTATAGTGACAAATGTTAAGGAGATGGTTTGGGCATGCTCTTTGCATTCCACAAAAGAGATTAGTTCATCAAACTTTCAACTGGGCTCCACAAGGCACTAGAAGATTTGGAAGACCCAGGACTACATGGCTGAGGACTATGAAACGTGAAGTAGATGATGGTGAATGCAGAAGTATTGATGTAAAATTTTAGCTCAAGATAGAGACGACTTGCGAAATCTAACCGAGGCCGTTTGGGTCAATAGGCGTAGGAGGAGAAGATGATGATGATGGTATATATATATATATTTATATATATATATATATATATATATATATATATATATATATATATATATATATATATATAAATAAATATATATATATATATATATATATATACATACATAAAATATTCATCCCTAAATATAGAGCAAGTGTCTTGTTATATATATATATATATATATATATATATATATATATATATATATATATATATATATATATATATATATATTATATATATATATATATCTCCTTTATATAATATAGAGTGTCTGGCTATATATATATATATATATATATATATATATATATATATATATATATATATATATATATATATATATATATATATATATGGGTGTGTGTGTGTGTGTGCGTGTGACATGTTCATAAGCGTTGTTTGTAGGCAACAATATATCAAGTAATATTTGGAGGACAATTTTTCATGTAACATTTTTTCATGTAAGTCAATCTGTTGAAATATGTGCCATATCTTTGCGCATTAGCTGAAAGGTTTCAAGGCGTTATATCTATAGAGACTTTTTCCTATTTTAAGACTGTTAAAGTTCTTTTATAGACTTCTGTGCATGTTACAAACTATTTGTATATTTGCTATTTATGTGTATTATGTTCTTAAGAAACTGCATATCACCTCAAGATTTTCCTTTTATTTCTCAATGACCAAGTCTTATTTGAAATGATGTCCCTTGATTTTTTTTTTCGTTATCAAATTTAGAATACCTTCTCTCTTCACTGTTTGTTGAATCTGAGATGATTTTTCATCTTTTACACTGACAAAGTGTGGATTTGGAGAAATCTCTCCTGATCTTCACGGAATTGTTCAGATCTAGGATGCTTTGTCATTTTCACATTAATCCAATCATATTTGAAAATAACTTTTTTCTCCATTTTTACTTGGTCTTCTACATTTTTTAGGTACTTTATATCAATATTTTGTTAACTTGTCATTACCATAAAGCTTGCCAAGTATTTTCAGGTAGATGCAGCAACTTTCGTGATGCTTCAATGTTTACACGAGCTTCCTTTTTCCAAATAACTATACCTTGAGACCGGTAAAAGAATCTTTCACAATTTACTTTTTTCTTTTATGTGTAAAGTGTATTCTTCTATTCTTTTCTTGGTTTCGGTTGTTCCGTGAATATTTTATTGTTTAAAAGGCATGAATGTTCCATTTCTCAAATTGATGTTGTGATCCAAAGATGCAAAAGTGAAAAATAGTATCCGTGATATGTATCTCTGAAAATGTTGTTATCAAGGAAGGGAAAAGTCGACAGAATCCACAACGAAATTTTTCTCTGTTGACATTCATTTTTCCTCCCTCACTTTTCGCTATATTTTGTTGATGAATTTTATTGCTTTCAGTCTTTTTTATAAAAATTTTGTTGATGCCATCATCGGCATACGGTAGGTTGCTCTTCGTATTAAAATGTATATTTTAATTTCTGGCGAGTACGCATATATATATATATATATATATATATATATATATATATATATATATATATATATATATATATATTTATATAATGTGTGGTTTTTTTACTTTTATGTACAGTTTTGTATGGTATATATATATATATATATATATATATATATATATATATATATATATATATATATACATACATACACACACCCACACATATATATATATATATATATATATATATATATATATATATATATATATATATATATATATATACACATACATACATACATACATACATACATACGCGCGCACACACTATACTCATCATCGTGTTTAGTGATAAGCCTTTTTTCATTTATCTTATCCTAAATAGTATATTTGACAGGTTAAGAAATATAAAATATAGGAGTAAGGAAGAGAGAGATGCCTGAAAAGATTAGGACGATAACAAGAAAGGTGTGGAAAGGAAGGCGTTGATATTCAGGAAGAGCGAGAATGAATGCTAAATAAAAGTAAATTGTGCAATGTGTTTAAAGAGGTTCGATGCGTTACTGAGTTTATATATATATATATATATATATATATATATATATATATATATATATATATATATATATATATATATATATAAGAAAATCACCCTTGATTGGTTCTACCTCCTCTCTTCTTAGTAAATGGCCATAATATCTTAGACAAGCTTCT
>NC_090759.1:21938996-21948996 GCF_036898095.1 Palaemon carinicauda
GCCGGTCCCTTGCCGGCTCCACTGTCGGCGATACCCACCTCCTACCTTGGTGACTCTCCCCATACCCCCATGGCCGCCAGCCCCCCGTGTGCCGGGGGACTGCCGACTGCCGCCGGCTTCCAGCCGATGGCTCTCCACCTTCCTCATAGCTTCGCCGTCCGCCTGCCGGTCGGCCACCGGAGTGCCGGCATCCACTGCCGGAAACCTGGTTCTGCTATAACCATCCTTGTTCCTGTCACCAATCTGGCATCCTCCAACTGCCGGAGCCGCCGCTCCCTCTGCCGGCGTGCCGCCGTTGTGCCGGGGGCTGCCACCCTGGTATTACTCTTGATTTTTATATCGTCTGTCCTAATGTCAGAAACTCTGCTGGAGCGGCCTCCGGCGTGCCGGAGGTCTGCCGGAACCCCCGGAGGCGTCAAGACGACTTGCACCCCCTTCTACTAGCTATTATCTGAATACTGATAGCCCTACACTGCAAACAGATGGCCTGTTTACGTTTTTGGATCAGTACCTTGGTACTGTTCTATTGGTAATCATGCTGTCCTTTTGCATTCTTCAGATTTCCAGCATGCTGCGTGTATCTTAGCGCGGCTGGTTGCCGGAAGCAGTTACCCTCGGGGATCCTTTAGCCCCCTAATTTGGGCCTGAGTGGCCTCGGTCCCAAACTTATCCTTGGCAATTTCCATGTAATTCCATTGCCCTATGGACTTCCGCGGAATACTATCCTGTGCCTTCGGCCATCTCGGATTATCCAAAGATAAAGCTTGCGGTAGCCAGCCGGGCGGGATGCACGGAGTATGTTTCTTTACTATTTCAACCTCTGTGCATCACACCCTTTATCAAGTTAAAATTAATGATCAATATTAACTTAGCTTAAGAGCCATTCTTATGACTCCCCCCATACTCATTTTCTCTTTCTTCCACAGGAGGAGCAGATGAAGTGTGACTTCGACTTCTGCGCTGTGAAACGCCCGCACTTCTACGGGCATACGGCTTGCAGGACTCACGCCCCTTGTGCTAACAAGAAAGGGGATTTGAAATTCTGGGACCCGCTGAACTGTACGGTCTGCCAGGCTCACATAGCTGATGCCTTCCATAACCCTCCCTCAGCGGAGGTCAGGGACATTTCTCGGGAGAAGCTACGCAATTGGGTGCGTGGCTTCCAGAAGAATGCCACCGGACCGTACCTGGCCACTGAAGAATTGAGGTCACTTCTGTTCCCAAAGGCCTCCCCTGATTCTGTGGTGCCCAAGGATTTGATCCCCACTGTCCAAATTACGGTGGAACCTGATGTAGTCATGGCCCAGTCCATGCACGAGTGCCGCCTAGATTCCGATGATGATGAACACATGTCGGATGTCTCGGAGGGTACGGAGAAGACCCTTATGGCTCAAGGAGCTGAAGATGATGAAGACCAGGTGGAATACGCCGAGTCGGAGCAAGAGGTCGCTCCTCCTTCCATCACCGCCCCTACTCCTACACCGACGGAAGTGTCTCTCCCGTCTACCTCCACGACCCCGGAACCCTTACCATCCACCCAAGAGATGCTCCGGTTGATTAAAGCCGTCATGGACGACAAGCTGAAGGAGAATCAGGAGTTCATCAGGTCCATGATAGGATCCAAAGAACCGAAGAAGATCTCGGTTAAGGATCTCCCCGCTTGCTCTCATGCCAGCCCATGGAGGTATGCTGAGCATATGGTGATAGCGACCGGCAGAATCTTCGTCAGTGACAAGATCGGCTTGGTCCCCCTGGAAGACGTGGAGTTCTTCCCAAATTTTGAGGCCTACCCGGACTGTTACGTCCGACTTCGCTCTGAACCTGCCTCTAAAGAAGAGACCGAACCGAAAGAAGAGATAGTGTTCGATCTCGCGAAGGCCCAGGCTATGCTAGCCAACACGTTTAAAAGTAGGGGTTTTACCTGCTCTAAGCTTCCGGCCCTGAGCAAGAAGCACCCTACCTACGTCGCACCCGAGGATGCAGTCCTTCCATTCATGGAAAAGGCCTTCGCTGCGTGCCTCAAGGCTGTGGAAGAGGGAAAAGCCTGCCCTGCACTGGAGGAGTGCAGACCCTTCTCCATAGTCACTCCCCCCGACGCTCGACACTGGAAGGACATCCAGCATACTTTCGTGGTGGGAAAGCTAGATCCTGACGTCGCCGGACGTCAGTTTAATGAAGACCTCCCGAAACTCAACGATCACCTCCTTCGTCGGGAACAAGATACGAAGGAGAGGCTCGCAGCATCCATGTCCCACCAGGTCCAACTTGACATTATGGCCTGTGACACCAGAGTACCAGACCACTACATGGTACTTGCCAAATCCCACATGGCAACCCTGGTGAAGGACATGTACCACTTCATGAAGGCTCGGAGAGCCTGTCGTGAATTCGTGTTCGCAGGTGCCACTGTGAAACACGAACCCCGGAGGCTGATTTCCCCCAACATCTGGGGCAAACACCTCTTTCCTTCTGACCTTGTGAAGGAGATCACCGACAAAGCCGCCACGGAGAATAGGAACCTTCTCCACAAGTGGGGCATGTCAAAGAAGAGGAAATCCTCTCAGGACGACGGACCTCAACCTAAGAGGAAATCTTCAAAACAGAAACCCCAGCAACGTCAACCAAGACGTCAGTTTCCGGGACCCGCTACCTCCCAAGTGGCAGCTCAGCCACAACAGACCTTTCAACTGGTCACCCAACCGGTATTGTCACAGTCACCGGTTTTCACCCCTGCTTTCGAGCAACAGACGACTACCTTTCGTCCCAAAGGTAGAGGCTCAAGCAGAGGTGCAGGCAGAGACGCGTCTCGCCGTCTCTCCAGAGGCAGAGGAGGAAAGGGAGCTAGCGGCCGAGGCAGCAAGCCCTCGGGACACCAGAAGCAATGAAGTGCTTCCGGTGGGAGGAAGACTCCGCCAATTCCAGGATCGCTGGACCTTCGATCCCTGGGCACACAGCATCGTCAAGAAGGTTCTAGGCTGGAGTTGGACTCAACCACCCCCAACATTCCAGCAATTCTTCCAACAATCAACCCCCCTTCTGGAAGAATATATCCTAGATCTCTTGAACAAGAAGGTGATAAGGAAGGTAAAGTCCACCAGGTTCCAGGGGAGACTGTTTTGTGTCCCCAAGAAAGACTCCGACAAACTCAGAGTCATTCTGGACTTATCCCCCCTCAACAAGTTCATAGCGAACGACAAGTTCAAGATGCTGACTCTTCAACAGATAAGGACCCTTCTGCCTCGAGGTTCTTACACGGTCTCCATAGACCTGGCGGATGCCTACTGGCACGTTCCAATGAACCATCACACTTCCTCCTACCTAGGATTTCGACTCCAAAGGAAAAGCTACGCCTTCAGGGCCATGCCCTTCGGCCTCAATGTGGCCCCTCGGATCTTCACAAAGCTGGCGGACGCCATAGTACAACAGCTCCGCCTCCGAGACGTCCAGGTGATGGCCTACCTCGACGATTGGCTAGTTTGGGCTCCATCGCCCGAGGATTGTGTAAAATCCGGCAGCAAAGTCACCCAGTACCTAGAACACCTGGGATTCAAGATAAACGAGAAGAAATCTCGCCTCTCTCCAGCTCAGAAGTTCCAGTGGTTAGGAATCTAATGGAACCTTCAGTCACACCGCCTTTCCATTCCCCAGAAGAAAAGGAAGGAAATAGCAGGGTCTGTCAAGCGACTACTGAAATACAAACGGATCTGAAGACGCCAGCAGGAACGAGTTCTAGGCTCTCTACAGTTCATCTCAGTAACAAACCCAGTGCTTCGTGCACAGCTAAAGGATGCCGCGGGAGTCTGGAGACGTTCTGCATCCATCGCTCGAAGAGACCTCAAGAGACGGCTCCCAAACAGACTTCGACTTCTCCTCAAGCCGTGGTCGGAAGCAAAGGCCCTGAAAAGGTCCATTCCTCTTCAACACCCACCTCCATCACTCAACATCCACACGGACGCTTCGCTGGAGGGTTGGGGAGGTCACTCCCACCAAAAACAGGCTCAAGGCACATGGTCTCCCCTGTTCAAGACGTTCCACATCAACATCTTGGAGGCCATGGCGGTCCTTCTAACTCTGAAGAAACTATCCCCGCCTCCCTCGATCCATATTCGTCTAACCCTAGACAACTCGGTGGTAGTTCGATGTCTCAATCGCCAATGCTCAAGATCGCCCCAGATAAATCAGGTGCTTCTCCCAATCTTCCGTCTGGCAGAGAAGAAGAAATGGCACCTGTCTGCAGTTCACCTACAAGGATTCCGCAACGTGACAGCGGATGCTCTATCTCGGACAAACCCGATAGAGTCGGAATGGTCTCTAGACACAAGATCATTCTCCTTCATCTCTCACCAAGTCCCAGAACTTCAGATAGATCTCTTCGCAACGAGCAACAACAATCAACTTACTCGGTATGTGGCCCCGTACGAGGACCCCAAGGCAGAAGCAGTGGATGCTATGTCACTGGACTGGAACAGATGGTCCAAGATCTACCTGTTCCCTCCCACCAACCTTCTGCTGAAAGTCCTCTCCAAGCTGAGAACCTTCAAAGGGACAGCGGCCCTAGTGGCTCCCAAGTGGCCCCGGAGCCACTGGTACCCCTTGGTCCTGGAGCTGCAGCCCAAGCTGATCCCTCTCCCGGGCCCAGTTCTCTCCCAACAAGTACAGAAGTCGACTGTCTTCGCTTCATCATCGAAAATCAAGGACCTTCATCTCATGATTTTCTCTCCCTAGCCGCAAAGAAGAGGTTTGGGATCTCGAAGAAAAGTCTAGACTTCCTCGAGGAATACAAGACCGAATCCACAAGACGGCAATACGAATCATCTTGGAGAAAATGGGTCTCCTTCGTCAAGACAAAAAATCCTAAGGAAATCACAATTGATTTCTGCATGTCCTTCTTCATTCACCTTCATGGACAGGTATTAGCAGCCAATACGATTTCAACTTGCAAATCGGCCTTGACTAGACCAATATTGTATGCCTTCCAAATTGATCTGTCCAGCGACATCTTCAATAAACTACCAAAAGCATGCGCTCGTCTACGCCCAGCACCCCCACCGAAACCGATCTCCTGGTCATTGGACAAGGTGCTCCATTTCGCCTCCAACTTGGATAATGATTCATGCCCTCTCAAGGATCTGACTCAGAAAGTTATATTTCTCTTTGCTCTTGCCTCAGGAGCCCGAGTCAGCGAAATAGTAGCATTATCAAGAGAAGAGGGTCACATCCTGTTTACTGATTCAGGAGACATTACCCTCTCCCCGGATCCGACGTTTCTCGCCAAAAATGAATTACCCACCAAAAGATGGGGCCCCTGGAGAATATGCCCCCTGAAGGAAGATGCCTCTTTATGCCCAGTAGAGAGCCTTAAGGTCTATCTTCGCAGAACTTCGAACTTTGGTGGAGGCCAACTCTTCAAAGGAGAAACATCGGTCAGCGACCTGTCACTGAAACAATTAAGAGCGAAAATCACCTACTTCATTCGCAGAGCGGATCCCGACAGTACACACGCCGGTCACGATCCTAGGAAAGTTGCATCGTCTCTGAATTTCTTTCAGAGTATGGACTTCGAAAGCCTTAAAAGCTTCACAGGCTGGAAGTCCTCGCGCGTTTTCTTCAAACATTATGCGAAACAAGTGCACGAAGTCAAACATTTTGTGGTAGCCGCAGGTAGTGTTATGAAACCTGCACCTAACTCTGCATAGAACAGAGAGTTACTTGGGACTCTAACTCTTCGGGTGCCTATGTTGACCCTCGAGCGATACATAGTGATGTCGAAAACACTTAGTGCTTTTTATAACTGTTCTTATCCCAGGTGAAATGTCATAGTTGTCACACAAGTGCCGCATGCCTTGAGCATGATGTGTTTTAATTAAAGACTAACGTTCCTCGAGAACGAGTGCCTACTAATAAATTTGAAATTCCCTTTCAGATTCAAGAGCAAGTCTTTATTACTATGTACATTGTAATTACTGTAAATGAACTTTACTTATTGCTGCAATTCATTTAATTTCTGCAACTGTGAAATAAAATTTCTATTTTATTACTTGTGCGTCTCAATCTGCTCCTACTTACTATGAAATACATGCCTGTCATAGTTTTATTATCCCCTTTCCTTATGGTTCATGGAGATTTATGGTCCTAACCCTTAATTTATATTCACTCTTACAACGTAATATTCCAATACGAATACTTACTCTTCATACCCTGGAGACGAAACCAACCTTCTCAGCACACAGTGTCCAACCACCACTTGTCTGCCTTCCAGAATGTTCCGATACGAATGCCAACCATTCAGTCTCGTCTCCAAGTTCTTCAGGTTCTTCTAACAGGGTGAATAGCCCTTCAATAACCACTTTGACGTCGGCATGGCCCGTGGGAACTTCACTGCCAAGATGGGCAGGAAGATTCTTCCCTTCGGTTCTTTATTAAGATTACTATGCTATTTGTTCAAAGCCCTTGGCACTTACCAATAGGGGAAAATCTACCACAATACATTGATTCTCTGGTATTCTTCCATCAGGACGCCATGGCTTGAGCCCAAAAAACGGATTTTGAGCGAAGCGAAAAATCTATTTTTGGGTGAGATAGCCATGGCGTCCTGATGGACCCTCCCTGCTACTTCGTCCAGTTTTTAGGTCACACCCTGCTCTGCTGTATCATGGTGATCGGCAAGCAACTGGCTTCAGGATGAAGACGGACGTGACGTCATTTAAGCAATGGCACCCGTTTGTTTACGTCTCGAGTACCAAAAGTAGCCACGGATGAGATTAGCTATGGAACGGCTCCCAGCTATTCTCCGCCTTTACACACCGAAGCATTATCTCTGTTCGGGGTGTATATAGCTATGTGGCGCGTTAATACATGCGTCCCCTGTTGATATACGATGTCTTAAAGGGACACCTTTAGGATACTCGCTCCAGAAGTTAGAATTCTGTGATAACCTGTGGTTAAATTCTCTGGGAATATCTTAGTAGTTATTTACCCAAGGAAGCTACCAAAAAGGAACCTTCCATCAGGACGCCATGGCTATCTCACCCAAAAATAGATTTTTCGCTTCGCTCAAAATCCGTTATATATATATATATATATGTGTGTGTGTATACATATACTGTGTATATATATATATATATATATATATATATATATATATATATATATATATATATATATATATAAATTTATATCGTAAGTAAAGGTACGTCTTTTTCATTTAGGGACTAGTTTAAATAGCATAAAACCTAGTCAGATATATCTGAATGAGAATGACTTTCTACGGTTGATGATTGAAGTCGCCCATGTTTCTGAAAATTGTTAACTAAATCTCACAGTTTTTAGAATTATAGATGAAAAATACGCTTCTAAGATTTTTCTTTACCCACAAAAAGAAGAAAGCCACTTGATTTTAATGGTCCTGGACACAGGTGTATCCTCAGCATCGTTTACAAGACTTCCAGAAGGTTAAAAATGTGTGGTAGGATATAATTTTACAACGGGAGGTATTCATAAAAATAAAGGATATACTTGTAAGCATAAGGTAATCATTATGAATATGGAAAGAAAGATTTGCTTATACTTCTACCTTTTGCTTCAGAGAATTACCTTGTACTTCTACCTTCATTATGAATATGGAAAGAAAGATTTGCTTATACTTCTACCTTTTGCTTCAGAGAATTACCTTATACTTCTACCTTTTACTTGCAAGGATATCCTCCAAGCAGAAGTAAAAGGTTGACTCGTGTTTCGGGAGCGCTTAATTACATGTTGGAACTTGTAAGATTTCATTTGTGCTGTCAAGATAAGAAAGAGTTTAGTATTTATAATACGTATTTAATGCCCTGTTTTTACTTGTATTTAATTAAGTTTACGCATCAGAAAGAACACAGACGTCGCCTCGCCTTTCCCAAATCCTCGCTGGCGACATCTATCCCCCACCCCTTGTATTAGAAGTTCTTTGACCTCTTTTTAGCTCCCCCACCCCTTGCATTAGAAGTTCTTTGACCTCTTTTTAGCTCCCACACCCCTTGCATTAGAAGTTCTTTTGAGTTTTTTTTAGCTCCCACACCCCTTGCATTAGAAGTTCTTTGACCTCTTTTTAGCTCCCACACCCCTTGCATTAGAAGTTCTTTGACCTCTTTTTAGCTCCCACACCCCTTGCATTAGAAGTTCTTTGACCTCTTTTTAGCTCCCACACCCCTTGCATTAGAAGTTCTTTGACCTCTTTTTACCTCCCACACCCCTTGCATTAGAAGTTCTTTGACCTCTTTTTAGCTCCCCAACCCCTTGCATTAGAAGTTCTTTGACCTCTTTTTAGCTCCCACACCCCTTGCATTAGAAGTTCTTTGACCTCTTTTTAGCTCCCACACCCCTTGCATTAGAAGTTCTTTGACCTCTTTTTAGCTCCCACGCAACTTGCATTAGAAGTTCTTTGACCTCTTTTAAGCTCCCATGCCCCTTACATTAGAAGTTCTTTGACCTCTTTTTAGCTCCCATGCCTCTTGCATTAGAAGTTCTTTGACCTCTTTTTAGCTCCCACACCCCTTGCATTAGAATTTCTTTGACCTCTTTTTATATCCCACACCCCTTGCATTAGAAGTTCTTTGACCTCTTTTTAGCTCCCACACCCCTTGCATTAGAAGTTCTTTGACCTCTTTTTAGCTTCCCCACCCCTTGCATTAGAAGTTCTTAGACCTCTTTTTAGCTCCCACACCCCTGGCATTAGAAGTTTTTTTACCTCTTTTTTTAGCTCCCACACCCCTTGCATTAGAAGTTCTTTGACCTCTTTTTAGTTCCTACACCCCTTGCATTAGAGGTACTTTGACCTCTTTTTAGCTCCCCCACCCCTTGCATTAGAAGTTCTTTTACCTCTTTTTAGCTCCCTCACCCCTTGCATTAGAAGTTCTTTGACCTCTTTTTAGCTCCCACACCCCTTGCATTAGAAGTTCTTTGACCTTTTTTAACTCCCACACCCCTTGCATTAGAAGTTCTTTGACCTCTTTTTAGCTCCCACACCCCTTGCATTAGAAGTTCTTTGACCTCTTTTTAGCTCCCATGCCCCTTGCATTAGAAGTTCTTTGACCTCTTTTTAGCTCCCACACCCCTTGCATTAGAAGTTCTTTGACCTCTTTTTAGCTCCCACACCCCTTGCATTAGAAGTTCTTTGACCTCTTTTTAGCTCCCATGCCCCTTGCATTAGAAGTTCTTTGACCTCTTTTTAGCTCCCACACCCCTTGCATTAGAAGTTCTTTGACCTCTTTTTAGCTTCCCCACCCCTTGCATTAGAAGTTCTTTGACCTCTTTTTAGCTCCCACACCCCTGGCATTAGAAGTTTTTTTTACCTCTTTTTAGCTCCCACACCCCTTGCATTAGAAGTTTTTTTACCTCTTTTTAGCTCCCACACCCCTTGCATTAGAAGTTCTTTGACCTCTTTTTAGTTCCTACACCCCTTGGATTAGAGGTTCTTTGACCTCTTTTTAGCTCCCCCACCCCTTGCATTAGAAGTTCTTTTACCTCTTTTTAGCTCCCTCACCCCTTGCATTAGAAGTTCTTTGACCTCTTTTTAGCTCCCACACCACTTGCATTAGAAGTTCTTTGACCTTTTTTAACTCCCCCACCCCTTGCATTAGAAGTTCTCTGACCTCTTTTTAGCTCCCCCCCCCCTTGCATTAGAAGTTCTTTGACCTATTTTTAGCTCCCACACCCCTTGCATTAGAAGTTCTTTGACCTCTTTTTAGCTCCCACACCTCTAGCATTAGAAGTTCTCTGACTTCTTTTTAGCTCCCACACCCCTTGCATTAGAAGTTCTATGACCTCTTTTTAGCTCTCACACCTCTAGCATTACAGGTTCTTTGACCTCTTTTTAGCTCCCACACCTCTAGCATTAGAAGTTCTTTGTCCTCTTTTTACCTCCCACACCTCTAGCATTAGAAGTTCTTAGACCTCTTTTTAGCTCCCACACCTCTAGCATTAGAAGTTCTTTGACCTCTTTTTAGCTCCCACACCTCTAGCA
>NC_090759.1:21963996-21968996 GCF_036898095.1 Palaemon carinicauda
TGTTATCACCATGTTATTTTTCTTGACCCCAGATAATTTTGCAATAATTTGAGATAAAACACATCACAAATCTTGCAGAACATGTATCCTCTCGAGACTGCACTGCTCAATCCCCGCCTATTCCAATTGCTCCTAGATAAAGCTGTGTTTCAGTGGATATGATCATACCTGAGCAGGGGTTGAACTCGGTCTTGCAAAGAACGATGTTTTCGACGTATCTCCGGTGCATTAGTGTTTGTTGTACTGGGTTAATTTTTATATCGAGAACAATTCAAATATTACAATGTATTTGGTATAAAATTCATAATTGATGTTATTTTCATTTTAGCGATATTTTCCTTTCATTATATTTTATCAAATTTTACGTTGATATATTTGTTTATTTTGACGCTATCCCAATTTATTGATGACGTTGCTGGAATAACGCTAAGAGGAGTGTCATAATTTAATGCTTTGAGTATCATCTCTTTAATAATATTAATTAAGCTTGTGTTTGGATTAGTCTATTTAGTACATGTTATTTTGACATCTATAATCGTTCACGAAAATGAGTGGCCTCTGAAGATTGAATTTGAGTCCGTCATTTATTTATTATTTTGATTATAACATTGGTCTGTATGTTGTAAGTCTTAGGTTTTGTGATATTCCTGGAACTTACATCCTTCGGGAATCTCAGGATTACTCCGTTTTACTCTTCACAAATTCTCGTCTGAATTGTCTGAAGTTCCAAGAAACGATTTGTGGGGCGAGAAGTGAAAAGTGGCGATAAGTACCGCAGAGTGTGTCGATAGCCCCTGGCGTAAAGTCTTCAAGAGCTGCACAAGAGTTCTGTCGTTGGAAAACGTCTTATAAAACGCTGAAAGAGTGATGAAAATGATTGGGTTCCTCTGTATCTTAAGCCGATATTTAGATATTCCCAGGGTCATACTCGCTTCATGGAAAACCTCTCAGTGGTGAAGCCCTTGTTGGGTTATTTAAAAAGTTTCGCTTTCATGAGTTAATGCTTTTACTGAAATCAAGTTTTCGGTCCACGTAAATGCTAGGTATATCCCTTTTTAATGTTTTTATTTTACCGAAAAATTACCGTTTAATTTTATTATTGTAAGAGCATAAATACATGCAATGTCAAAGTATAAGTTCTAAGCATTCTTGTTTTTAGTCTATGATTTTTTTTTCCTATGCTCCATTATGTTAAGTGACTATTTCCCCATTTCAATTACATTCAGTATTTTTTATTTCATTTTTCTTTTTCATAGAGTAAAGTTAACAGTATAAATTTTAAGATTATTTTATTACTTCTTTTAAACGGAACTACAGTGAACATTATTACATTTTATTCGGTGTATGGTTAAAACTAGTAAATATTGTTACTCTAGCAAAACAGTGTATTTTTCATGCATTTTATTGTGTAAAACTTATGATACCGATCAAGTGATTTTTTTTTTATTCTTCGTTTAAATCTCATAGGAGTATTTTTATTACGTGTATGAAATACGATTTTCTTGGGTAAAGAAACTCACCGCTATTATTACTTTATTCCAGTAATACGTTCTGTCTTACTACCTATAATTGTATTTCTATAAAAACAGTGACATTTGCTCAGTTGCGTAAATGGGTAATATTGTGTGTTTGCCTATCTATTTTTTTTTTTTGGGGGGGGGGGGATTCGTCGTAACCTAAATGCAAAAGGCTGGGTTTACCCTTTGTAGGAAATATGTTCAACCCGCCAATGTACACTTGGATTCAAAAGTCCGCCGACACTAGGGGGGAATCGCTCGTCAGAGGTCTCTAGTGTTACCATGACAAAACAAATAAAGAGTTGGTCTTCTTACTACTTCTTAGGAAATGGGCGGAGCCTTGTCCAAGCCCAGCGAACGCTGGGAAATATTACAAATCGAGTTGCCATATTTCATATTGTGTTATCATTTGTCTCTCGAGTATTCACTACAATTACACAAAACACACACACACACACACACACACACACACACACATATATATATATATATATATATATATATATATATATATATATATATATATATACACAATTATTTTTACTATTTTGAGGAGCCCAGTAGACACTTTCAATGGAAGGGTCGGTGGTGGGGGGTGGTGGTAATGAGGATTACCCCTCCCCCGGGCAGTCCGACACTCAAAAATTTGAGGAAATAAGGAAGTCATTTGTATTTCAGGGGATGTGGAGAGAGGTTAAATGAAAATTCTTGATACTTCTTGTAAAATATTATATCATTACCCCAATCTAATTTGGTAACCGTTAATGTTTTAGGAAATAAAGTATTGCTAACCTAATTCATTATTAGTTCATTTGTTGTAGCTAGTAGCAGCAGTATAAAGTAGCCGTTGTTGTTAGAAGGTTGGTTAGTAACGAAAGTTAAATATTAACTTTGCATAGTAAATAATCAATGATGGATACAGTAAATACTAATGATGGCCTAGGACTTTGAATAAAATCAGACTTTACTTAATTGATTCGAAAATGAGTTGTATTAGGTAAATGAGAACACTAAATTTTAGCAAAAGCTTTGAGAAATTTGCTTTATTGATAAATCATATATAAAGGTTTCTTTTTTCTTAGAACGAAATAATTTTCCGAGATTTTGTAATGAAAGTAAGAAATACTAATTTTCCCATAATGCATTCCCCTATAATTTGCCGAAAAAATATAAGCGCAGGTGGCATAAGCAAAAAGATATTTATTATAATAATAATCTGCCTGTAAGTTATCACTGATTATATAATTAATGGTAGCTTTATCTTGAGAAAATTACGTAGCTTGGAGATCAAACCTACTTCTTATAATGTTGATTCAAGTCCCCTTGATAAAGTTCCTATTTGTGTTCCTTTCATTTATTCTTTATTCGTCTATTTGTTAAACATCCTCGGTATTTTTAAGATTAATGACCTGCGCCGGTATTCGTCTTAAACAGTCAATTTTAGTTTCTCACTATCCCTCCAGAAAAGAAATCTCTCCCGAGCGGCAGCATGAAACACCTTCACTTGATCATTCCAGCTTGGAACCTTTTGAAATTTGTGAAGCCAAAACGAGATATTCTTAGCTCTATTCAGAAATAAGGCATTTTGAGCACTATTTAATTCAGATTTTTTTTATACAATTTATATCATATTCCTTTATAATTATTATAGTTAACGAGAATATCTTGGTTGATTTTCAAGCAAACGGGCAAATTGTCCTACAGAGCACTTTCGTAATGAGCATATTAACTGGAAAACTTATGGGTATATATAGGACTACAGAAGACAATGACCTACAGTAACTAAATAGTATAACTTCCAGCCTGACAAATGTTGGTATAAGGATTCTTACTAATGAATCCTTCAAACATTCAAGAGACAATAACTCTCTAATTACAGCTATTCTTGTTCCGAAATCTACCATTATTTAGATCAGCATTCAAATCTAACAAAATAATTCCGTTATCTCTACTCTGTTATAACTATCTCTGATTTTTCCATAGGGCCTCGGTCATTATCAAGCGAATGGAAGCTCCTGTGATACAGATTGAGTTAGCACACAGCAAAGATTTTATTGTTTATATTTAAAATTTCAGTTTAAATGCCAATATTAACCGATCATGGCCACGAATCTGAATTACTTTGGAAATATTTTACTGTAAAATATCCTTATGTATTACAAAATGTTGCTATCTATGAATATCTGAAGGCCGAGGAAATTCTTTAGCTATCAATCTAGCCTTTTAAAAATACCGATGAGTTTTTGGAAGTATAATATAGTAATTTCTATTGGAAACATTGTAATATCAAGGGAAAATTTCTTTTGATAGGCATGAATGTCTAAAAATAAATTTATATGGTGACCAATGACTATATTAACTACTGTAATCTCTCTCTCTCTCTCTCTCTCTCTCTCTCTCTCTCTCTCTCTCTCTCTCTCTCTCTGAATGTCCTCAAGGCCTGTAAAACTCATTTATAGTGTTTTTTATGAATATGTTATTGCATCGAGCAGCCATAAATGAAACTTGAACAGGACTAATGTCGGGTCTCCGAACAATCTAATGTAGCTGCTAACGGAAGGAATTGTTAAGCTATGACACTCCATTAATTTCTACACGCTTTTACAGATTCTATACACACACACACAGACACACACACACATATATATATATATATATATATATATATATATATATATATATATATATATATATATATCTATATATATATATATATATATATATATATATATATATATATATATATATATATATGTGTGTGTGTGTGTGTGAGTGTGTGTGTGTGTGTGTTTTGTGCGTTTGTATTGGATAGTCGAGATGTCAAATGATACCACAGTATGAAGTATGGCCACTCGATTTGTAATATTTCCCAGTGTTCGCTGAGGTTGGACAAGGCTCCGCCCATTTCCTAAGAAGTAGTAAGAAGACCAACTCTTTATTTATTTTGTCATGGTAACACTAGAGACCTCTGACGAGCGATTTCCCTTTAGTGTCGGCGGACTTTTGAATCTAAGTGTACCTTTACCTGTTGTTGAACCCGTAAAGGAGCTATCTCGTACGTCCTGTCAAGTAATTGATCTTGTCGTTACTAGTGTTTAAAATCAAAGAGGATGTAGCATAATGGTTTCCCGTGTGTGTGTGTGTGTTTTTTTTTCACACCCCTAATGTTATGCTTCAGCAGAGTACATTTTAGAATAAACAGTATGAATATTCATTTTATGCCCCATTTAAAAACTACTTACAGTATAAAGAATCTTGCCATATGGAGAAGAATGAACTAAATATACCACCAGGAATATGTCTAAAATAAGTTATCTATTGTGTATCAAAATATTGAACTTGACAACTTCACAAATTCTAGCTGTTTTATATTCAGGAAAACTCAAAATCTGGACTTATTCCAACCTTTGTTTTGTAATTGACTTCAGTAGTGTTTCCGTAATTAACATTTACGTTCACACAGCAATATGAATGTTATTAATT
>NC_090759.1:21976496-21981496 GCF_036898095.1 Palaemon carinicauda
GGTAATCAACCATGAGCCTGTCTTATTTGCTCCAACACATGGACACTGCTTCCCTGGAAAGTATCAATGATGTTATTATTATTATTATTATTATTATTATTATTATTATTATTATTATTATTATTATTATTATTACCAGCTGAGTTACAACCCTAGTTGGGAAAAATAGCCCAGTGAGGAAAGAAGGTTTGTCTAGTAAAGGGCTGTGAATCCACTGGACATTCTCTTCATTTCAGCTTCATCCCCTTTTAGAGTGGTTGGCACCAGAAAGGTATACCCATCTGGTTTGGATCATCCATTTCTCTTGACCCCAACAAATAGTGATACCCATTTACACTACGTGGACTAGTTAGCGATAAGCTTGGAGTGATCTAGGACATAGCAAACCTGAGCTCAGGGCTGTACCACTGATATATATATATATATATATATATATATATATATATATATATATATATATATATATGGATAAATATCAACACAACATTGTGCTCAAATAGAAGTAAATTTCTACCCCACTACTTGGGATCGAACGGTAGCCCCTTCTAATGAAAGGCCAAGTTGCTTCCAACCATCCCACGAGAGGCCATAAAAGAAGTCGTAACCTAACTGTTAATCTGCAGTTCAGGATTTACCTGGGAAGACATCAGTCTCTTACCAGCGAGTTTTCGCCGATTTCCCGGCCCACCACGTGACACAATTGATAGTAATTCATTCAAATTACCCCTAATTAGTCAATATGGATAAATATCAACACAACATTGTGCTCAAATAGAAATAAATTTCTACCTCATACTTGAGATCGTATTCTAGCCCCTTCTAATGAAAGGCCCTTCCAGCCATGCCACGAGAGACCATAAAAGAAGTCGTAACCTAACTGTTAATCTGCAGTTCAGGATTTACCTGGGGAGATATCAGTCTCTTACCAGCGAGTTTTCCCCGACTTCTCGGCCCACCACGTGACACAGTTGATAGTAATTCATTCAAATTACCCCTAATGAGTCACTATGGATAAATATCAACACAACATCGTGCTCAAATAGAAATTTTTTTCTATTTGACCACGATGTTGTGTTGATATTTATCCATATTGACTCATTAGGGGTAATTTGAATGAATTACTATCAACTGTGTCACGTGGTGGGCCGAGAAGTCGGGGAAAACTCGCTGGTAAGAGACTGATGTCTCGCTAGGTAAATCCTGAACTGCAGATTAGCAGTGAGGTTCCGACTGCTTTTAGGATCTCTCGTGGCATAATTGGAAGTGACCTGGCCTTTCATTAGAAGGGGCTAGAATACGATCCCAAGTATGAGGTAGAAATTTATTTCTGTATATATATATATATATATATATATATATATATATATATATATATATATATATATATATATATTAGTTTAGTAACCTTAGTGTTGTCAGTAATTCTGTGTGAGAGAGAGAGAGAGATAGAGAGAGAGAGAGAGAGAGAGAGAGAGAGAGAGAGAGAGAGAGAGAGAGAGCTCGGAAAACAACTGTCCATTCATATGATATCCGTCCCAAATAAACTGACTGACGGGCTCTGTCATAAAGTTCACCCGTCATCGTTCCAACTTTCCATTTCAAAGCAACGCGCGTAGACAGTTGACCATAATCTGATTATCCGAATCCCATCGTCCGGGACGCTAATTAATCCCCTTTCTAATCTGATCTGCCTTAAATGATCCATTTTGAACATATGACCCCTCCTATCCCCTCCCTTCCCTTATCCCGTAAGAACATTCTTTCGGGAAAAAAACATCTTTGCTGTCATCTCGCTTTAAGTCCTTTTTACCCGAGATTTGAATCTTAATCGGTGTTTGATGTACGGACCTTTGAATTCTGATGATTAGGATATCTAATCCCTTTGGATTGGATAAATAAAAGTCTTAAGCTGCCTATCCCTTAGCTCACGACAGCTATATTGGAATTTTAACCTTCGATAACAAACGTTTAGTACAATGTGGATAGTTGATTAGCTAATCTCTTCCCTCACGTGTAGCGATCATAAGGGTCACTGTTGCTTGAGCTTAGCACTTGGGCCCGCAGACGATTCTTCTTTCGTTTTTAACGGCAGTAGGTTTTAAGCCTTCCATACAGTTGTGAGAGATATGGCTAGAAGAGATCCAAGAGACAGATGGTGCAAGAAAGTGTCAGTTCGGTCAAGGTATGGGCGCCATGATGGGGTCAGTCGTGGCTCATACTCAACATCTCTCCAGCCCTCCTGCCTCCTTCCACCCCCAAAACCCTCAATCTGCCTGTCCCACCCCCGCCGCATCCCGCCTTCTCTTTCTTTTGCTCATGATCTAAGTTATCTTCGTCCAAAGCTTCCTTTATCTCCCTTTTATTCGCTCTATCGGCTTCGTTTTATGGGCTCTTCGTTATTCCCTCGCCTTTGGTTATAAAGCAGAGCTTTGCATTCAAAGGCTGTTTTATGTTACCTTAAGCCTTTCGTTTTATCCCTTCTGTCTCCGCTTTTCTCTATTTTTTTTTTTTCAGTTCGTTTTTGGTTTTACCAGGTTCAAGTTTCTATTTCGTAATTCAGATTTTTTGTGACATTCTAGCAAAAGGTTATAAGTTTTATATTTTAATAGTAGAAGGGGAAAACGGAACTAAATAGCAAGTTCTTTTTATGTCTCCCGTGAAGTACTTGGTTTGATACTTGACCGATAAGGCACTGACAGTTGTAATGAGTAATTACTTGATTGCTTTTTACTAAAAGGACTTGAGGTAACCATCAAACTGAAGTTGTTTTTCTTGCTAGTCTTTTAAGTATAAGATTAATATCTTAAATTGTTTGTTTCAGAGTAAGTTTGGCGTATGCCAGCACGGGCTCTTGCTCCTGGAGCCGACCGTAAAGATTTATATATCCAAAGCTAATCTTGATTGGAAAAACATTGACTCGTTTGTAACATGTTTCTACACTTTTGTTTACCAAAGGTTTTTGTTTCACGGGATACCAATGATAGGATATAATTATTTAGATATCCATCACGATCATCCAGTATTTGAGAATATAGCAATAGATGTATTTACTTAATACTGCTTTAAAACATCGGTCAACCATGAGCTAGATAGGAGCTTCAGTGATATTGACTTCGGATATTTACCGTCGGCTTTTAACATAAAGAAAAACTGATTAATCTACCTGTCAAAGAAAGCTGTGCAGGCCTAGTTTGTCTGCCTGATTGTAACTAATCTCCGTAGCTTTTATAGGTTTAAATATTAAGCTGCAAAGGCATCACAATACTAAGATACTGAATTAGCAACTGACTTAGTCTGACGGATATAACGACTTTATGTGCAATTTTTCTTTGAAGAAAAGTTGTTCCTAAGTTAGAATGACTAGTAGGCTATATGTGTGTGTGTGTTTGTTTGTGTGTGTACACACATAAGGAATATTTATGTACACACACACACACACACACACACATATATATATATATATATATATATATATATATATATATATATATGTGTGTGTGTGTGTGTGTGTGTGTGTATATATGTATGTATGCACCCATCTGCCTTTTTCCATTATAAGGGCCAGGTCCGCTTTGAGTCGCAACCAAAATTATGATAAGCGAACTGTAAAATTGTATTATTCCATGGTTTCCTCGTTGTTTATGTTTAGTCACGAAATAAATGCATTTTTTCATAAAAAAAGAAAATCATGAACAGAGAATCAAAGCAGGATACCGAGCCAACTTACAAAATGCGCATCTTTAGAAATTTCAGCTATTTATTGGGCTGTAAATACTACGCCAAATGACAACTTAAATGGTGGATGGCGTGTAAAAGAAACGTTAAAGGGCTATGTTTTGTGTCTAAACTTCACTCTGCTGCGTTGAGATGTCGGTGGAGCCGAGCAAATAAAACTTAGTTGGTGTTAGTCAGCTTCAGACAAGAGTTATTGTCCTGTGTTTGCTTGTGATTTTGTGTCATGCCAATAAATTTCAAGTGTCGTTTCTTTTGCCAGTGCAGTACTTGCAAAAAATGGCTGCTTTTGCAGTAATTCTGGTTATTTGTTAAGATATTACCATTTTTTCACTGTATTTTAAGATTGATGTATAAAGTGTTCGCTTTGTTTCCGGTTGTATACTACAGCTGTAAATTTTTCTGTGGCCCATCTTTGCCATTGTATTTTTCCATACGACTGTGGCCATAAAAGGCGAATTAACTGTACTTTTAAAACTATATATTAATGTCATCCTTTCACTTGTTGAGAGACTACATTTGTTTGTAGCAATTTTTGTAATATTGGTCTAATTTTTCTAGATCGTCATTTCTGTACATATTAATGTCTCTTCAGATCTTGACATAATGCATATTCGATTCTATAATATTTAATATGTACAATATTTTCACTGTTTATTTTTTAAGATTTCCTGAGTGTTTTATGTCAGTTCGGATTTTTGTTTTCGTGATAATCTGAATCTCTTAGTTGAGATGAAGTCAGCCTCGATAAATCTAAATTAAAAGACACAACCTATTAAACTAACTAAAATAATCTTTTATTGAACTTTCAAATAATTTAATTTTCCTAGATGTCCAAGCGTTTATGTACAAATGTTCCATGATAATGGAATCCTTTTTATAAATGAATAAAGAAATTGCGACTAATAATTATTTTTTTATATTTTTAACCCAAGAAGTTTTACCGTATTTGATAATTTTTCCCATTAACGAGCTCATAATACTGATGGTTTATCCTACTATCGCGAACATTGTTTATTTTCTTATTCTTTTTTTTTTTTTTAATTATAAATATAATTTACATCTAAATTATACAAAAATTAAAACGAAGGGGCTTCTTAGAATAACAAAACCATAAGAGAAATCTCAAATGGAATAGTTTATTTATAAAATACCAATTTTCTTTATCATCCAGTTCATTATATTTGGTATAATTTTATTCCTCACCAGTTTTCACTATTACTTATCCTATCCCTTTTAACGGTTTGTTTTTATGAGTTGTTTCCCAA
>NC_090759.1:21986496-21988996 GCF_036898095.1 Palaemon carinicauda
ACTACTCCGACCTGAATACAAACCCCACTGTTGACAAAATACCAGGTACATAGTACACAGTATAGGTCAGCAGAGGGCATTGCATTCTTCATGAAATAGTCTCACATACGCCGGAACACCATGACAATAAAAATAGATAATTAAACTTGCTATTTATATTTTTTTTCAGAAAGATGATCATGGTATATTATTGCATTTTAAGAGAAATCCCTATATATAAGAGCTGGTGATTTTTTGGTGTTGTAAAATATTATGAATATCTTCATTTAATGACTGATGCCTTTTTATTAAATATTTTGTTTTTACTCTGGACTTTGTAGGATAACATTAGACGAGTAAATCATCAACTGCAATTTGGGACCTTTAGTACCAAACCAACTTATGTGAAAATTGTTTTATCGAATTTATCTCAGGTATTGATAAAAAGAGTATTCAGTAGACGAGAACTTGTTTATTGATGAGTTGATAAATTGTAGGTTATAGCGATAAGTTAAGGGTCCGTATTTCTCTAATTGCCCCCGTGAACACGAATTTTTGTCTCGTAATGACGCATTATTATTCATCATGAAGCACTCGATCGTCTTACATGTTTATTCATAAATGCCATTACTAGTTCGACGAAAGGTATTTACATAATTTTCAAATTGAGTAGGATACTACCTAAGTTATTGAGAAGCACGTCCAAATGATGAAGAGGCTCATGCGCCTCTTCGTGGAAATTTTATTCTAGATATTTTTGCGTTTAACAAACGTTTATTCTAGTTCCTTAGCACTTTCCTTCAGACGTTTATTCTAGTTCTTAAACATTTTCCTTCAAACGTTTATTTTAGTTCTTTAGCACTATTCTTCACACGTTTATTCTAATTCTTTAGCACTTTCCATTATACGTTTATTCTAATTCTTTAGCACTTTCCTTTATACGTTAATTCTAGCTCTTATTTCATTTTCCTTCATACGTGTATTTTATCTTTTTTTTTTTTTTTTTTTTTTTTTTTTTTTTTGCACTTTCCTTCAAACATTGAGGTAATTAAGGGGATTTTACTACTGGAAGTTTCTTTTTATGCAATGCATTTATTTAAAGTTTTCAGCTTGTCTTGTCTGTCTGAAGATGATTAAGTATATTTATCGACACTTAAAGGTGTGGTATCAGTTCTAATTTCATCTGAAGAGAGACGCACGAGAACGTCAGCCGGGCAAACCCAAACACATCATTAACCTCCCCAGTAAACAGCCTAAACTCACGGTCACAGACGGCTATCAATCTGCTAGGCGAATGCCTTACCACTCCAGGCTACTAGCCGGGAGGCAAAGGACATTTTTTTTTTTTTTAGTCAGTTATTGTTCTCTTGAGAGGGAGATCTAAGTTACTTAATTTCAGATTTCCAATGGCATAGTGCTATTGGATTCATTGGTTATGACAAAATTTTTTTACTTTATTAAACGAAATAGGTTAAGTACCGGCCTTCGAAATAAGAATTTGTAGCATATCTTAGGAGTAAAAGTATCTTTCGAGGTACTCATGTTGTCATTTCATTCCTAACAAGAACTTGAACTCTGTTAAACACTAAGCTTTTACTCTTGTCTTTAACGTGGATTAACTTTAATGTAGATTTGTCGAAAGGTTTTGGATGTTGCCTGGATTGCTTTTCACCTTAAGATTCTAGACTAGGTTTTGAATGAATTTATTACTTTACATTATGAGAGATTTGAGTTTTTTCAATGTTGGCAATCGATGAGGAGAACCTGAAGAAGTAAATTCTTTGAATTTTGTATAGACTTATCATCTTTAGGCTTTTACGCTAAGAGCATCGGAAAAGTATGTTATTTTTTTTTTCTTAATCTTAGCAGGGTTTTAAGGAATAATGACACTTGAAAATTCTCCCTGTTCTAACTTTTCAACTAAAATAAGTACACTCTACCTCGAATCATAAGGTCATTGAAGAAAATCGTTACTCGCAGTTTCCGTTATAGGTCAATTATAGGTCAAGGAAGGCCTGCGCATTTCATGTAATGGATACGGATATACAAAATATTCTGTATTTAAGCTGAGGGTATAAGCACTTATAGCAGTATATTTAATTATCAACTTTTGTCATGTTCAATATACTGAGTTTTTGGTACATTAAAACTATTAATACGTAGGATTATGTTTTTCACAATTAAAAAAAAAAAAAATAATTGTTTACGCTAGTGGAACAACGTTTAGAAAAGGAATAACCTCCGGGTTTTTTTTTTTTTTTTTTTTTTTTTTTTTTTTTTTAAGTTGCAGTGATAACTTTTGAAAATATCTACAGTATGCATGGTGACAGTTGTAAAATAATGGTCTCGTAAAGTATTGTTCGCAAATGAGAACTTTATTTTGTTATGGAATAATTTTATTATTTTATATTTTGTATTGATGAATTAATTTATTTTATCTTATTTCACTTCGCATTCGATTCTTTCAGGTATGAACTAGGCAGTCATTAGTAGAGCGTAAATAGTAGTGGACTGCTGTATA
>NC_090759.1:21991496-21993996 GCF_036898095.1 Palaemon carinicauda
TGTATATATAAATTATATCTATATGTATATATATAAATATATATATGTATATATATATACATATATATATATATTTATATATAAATATATATATATAATATATATATATATATATATATATATATATATATATATATATATATATATATATATATAGATATAGATAAATATATATCAATAGAAATATATATATATATATATATATATATATATATATATATATATATATATATATATATATATATATATATATATATATATATATATAGCCTACATATACATAGCCAGACTTGCTGTTTATCATGTATGGGAATTGTCAGGATTCAGAGATAAGAAAAGTAGTGGGAAACAGATACTATAACAGCTCTCTTCTCCAAGCATATCTTCAGTGTGTAAGTAAATTAGGCAATCGTTAATTAATTGAACAGTACTTGTATTTGTATCTAAGTATGTATGTATGCATAAATGATATATATGGCATTGGCGTGATCGTGTATTTACCGATGTATTTGTAGTAACATTCATTTCCTCTTTACTATCTGTTTTATTGATACAAGTTAAATTGGTCTCATATGTGTACGTGTGTGTTCTCAGACAAACGCTAGGAAATTCATAAACTTTCATGAGGACAAGGGAAAGGAATTATTGCATTGTATTTTTATAGATTAAAGATTGAAACTAAAGATAAGAAATAATTTGATTAAAAATTATTTCTGAAGTAATAGTAATGTAAAGCAATTACAGTGGATAAAATTAAAAGAAAGGTGTATGTACGATGTTTGTGTTTTTGTTTTTAAAAGTTTGAGAAAAGAATATCCCAACTGGCATTTCCTACAGTTGGTAATTGTAGGAATGCATTAACCAGACAGAATGAAAATCTATATGGAGACAGCTATCGAACGGATTTGGGTTCACGCTCAATGGCAATAAGGGGCCCAGCTTGCTGGAACAAACTACCTCTGGAAATAAGAAAATGTATAAATGTTAATTCTGATTTATTCAAAAAGAAACTTAAGCAATATTTTTTAAATTTTACTTGAATGTATATATATCCTAGATTTTTACAATCCAATTATTGTGAATTTTAAGTAAATAATTTATATTGTTATGTAACAGAATAACCATTTTATAATGGAATAAAGGTTTTTGACTTTGACTTTGACTTTAATTGGAAAATGAACCAAACGAAATGCCAAGAAGCTTAAATTAGGAAAATTTCTCATATGAAATAAGTTATGTAGGAAAGTAAAAGACGAAGAAATTCAAACTATTAGATGGTTAAAATCAAATTAAAAGGGACACAAGAATCTCTCTCTCTCTCTCTCTCTCTCTCTCTCTCTCTCTCTCTCTCTCTCTCTCATACGAATCCTCATGGGAAAAGGATTGCCCAGGAAGCCAAGGGAACTAGCATTTAATTAAAGAGGATTACACGAGTATAGGATTTCAATCAGTATAATGTGGAAATAATAGGGTCACTCGGACATCTGCGGTGTTGTTTGTGGTGGATGGGGGGAGGGGGAACCAGTTCCTGCCTCCTGCTGGGGAACTCCTGCCACTCATTAGACAACCCCCCCCCCCCCATCCGCGCTTTCTTTTCTCGACCGACCACCAGATGTTGGAAGTAAGCAAGCAAGCCAACGTTAGGTTACGTAGCCCAGTGCACTATTTATGTGTGTATATGTATATATATATATATATATATATATAATTTTTGCATAAGCACTCACGTGCGTATCTATTCTTTATGCATTTTAAAATAAGAACTTTGTATATTAGATACATATAAACGGACACACTAACATATACTGTATATACACATGTGTATGTATGTATGTATGTGTGTGTATATATATATATATATATATATATATATATATATATATATATATATATATATATATATATATATATATATATATATATATATATATATCACGTGTGTGTAAGCTATATTGTGTGATACGCTCGTGTTTACAGAAGAGGAAAAAGCATGGTTCACAGGAAAGGCTTAAATAGCTTTAGGTCAATAGGCTGCCCCTTCCCACCGAGTTTCCATGAAATGATCATTGTGTTCACCTCCCGTTCGAATTTCCAATATTATCGAGGTTATTCTCAGGTCTGCTCAGTCTGAGAAAAGGATTTAGAACGGTCATTCTGATCTGGTCCCTTTGAATCTGATTTTGGGGGACTGTTGTGGCCGTTCTTCGTCGAATGTTGCCATAGAGGAAATGTTATAGAAAATATCGGTAAACTTTAGTTGTTTACGCCCATTTGAATGTTTAGTTTACGTTACCTAATTGTTTGGCGCATTGCAAAAAATGTATGTACAGTAATTGAATGTAATCATTTGTATTTTTAATACTCTTGTTAAAATTCTGGCAATGAAATTTTGATGAGGACCAACGAGGAATTTCAAAAATAAGACTTGCTGATTCGTTGAAACCTTATCTTTAAAAGCTTTTGGAAAACTGAAAGACGCCTATGGGTGAAAAAGTAGATT
>NC_090759.1:22003996-22008996 GCF_036898095.1 Palaemon carinicauda
GCTTTTAGCACTTGTTGGAGAATTGATAATGTTACTCCACTATGTAAATGTGTTGTGGTAGCTCAAGTCCAACTGATTACTGCCCAGTTTCCATAAATCCCATATCTAGAGTTTTTTAATGTCTTTTGGCCAAACGTCTTAATAGGTTGCTGAAGGTAATGGTCTGTTCTCTTGTTTGCAATTTGGTTTTCGTAAAGGCCTTGGAGCATGTGATGCCCTTCTTAGAATCTCCCATGCTGTACAGAAATCCCTTGATTGTGGTCAGGAAGTTCGTATGATTGGCCTTGATTTTAGTGCTGCCTTTGACTGTGTTAATCATGAGGCCCTTGTTTTCAAACTGAAACAGTTGGGAGTGGGTGGGTCGTTTCTTAGCGTTATTATTGATTTTTTAAGTAATAGATCTCAAAGAGTTGTTGTTGACGGGCACCATAGTGAGTATAGGAATGTGATATCCTGTGTTCCACAGGGTAGTGTTCTTGGCCCATTACTTTTCATAATATATACACATGACATGTGGTTTGACCTAGAAAACATGCCTTTTGCATATGCAGATGATGCTACTCTCTTTGCATCAATTCCATATCCTGAATGTAGGTCTGGGGTTGCTGAATCCCTAAATAAAGATCTAGCTAAAATTGGTTCATGCAGCAAATTATGGGGTATGAAGTTGAATCCTAACAAAACTCAAAGTATGATTGTAAGTAGGTCAAGGACAGTGGTTCCTCAACATTGATAAAGTTTCTTTAGCTTTGTATGACTCTTTTTCAAATTTTAGGTGGGATTCTCGACAACAAATTTACTTTTGATTAACGCATTAGGTCTGTTTCTTCTTCAATTGCAGAAAAAAATGACTTGCTGAGAAATTCTTTTAAGATTTTTGGTGATGAATCTTTCTGAAGAAGTGTTTTAATTCTTTCATTCTACCTTGTTTCGAGTATTATTCTCCTGCCGATTCTCATCTTAATTTGTTGGAGAGGAACTTACGGTCTATTAAATTTCTTATTCTTGTTCTAGATATTAATCTCTGGCACTGTCGTTCAGTTAGTTCATGATGCATGTTGCATAAGATTTATCATAATTCTGTCCATCCTTTACATTCAGATCTTCCCGGACTGTTCCATCCTGTTCGTAATACTAGGCATGCAGTTAATTCTAGTAGTCAGGCCTTTTCTATCATGAGGCCCAATACTACATAGTGCTCTATTATTATTATTATTATTATTATTAAATGCTAAGCTACAACCCTAGTTGGAAAAGCAGGATGCTATAAGCCCAGGGGCCCCAACAGGGAAAATAGCCCAGTGAGGAAAGGAAATAAAGAGAAGTAAAATATTTTAAGTATAGTAACATTAAAAACAAATATTTCCTTTAAAAACTATAAAAAAAACTTTAACAAACCAAGAGGAAGGGAAACTAGATAGAAGTGTGCCCGAGTGTACCCTCAAGCACGAGAACTCTAACCAAAGACAGTGGAGGACCATGGTACAGAGGTTATAGCACTGCCCAAGACTAGAGAACAATGGTTTGATTTTGGAGTGTCCATCTCCTAGAAGAGCTGCTTACCATAGCTGAAGAGTCTCTTCTACCCTTACCAAGAGGAAAGTAGCCACTGAACAATTACAGTGCAGTAGTTAACCCCTTGGGTGAGGACGCATATTTTGGCAATCTCAGTGTTGTCAGGTGTATGCGGACAGAGGAGAATCTGTAAAGAATATGCCAGACTATTCGGTGTCGTTGTAGGCAAAGGGAAAGAACCGTAACCTGAGAGAAGGGTCCTATGTAGTACTGTCTGGCCAGTCAAAGGACCCCATAACTCTCTAGCGGTAGAAGTTTTGTTCCAGCTATGACAAAGTTGTGGAATGATTTTCCTAATTGGGTAGTTCAATCAATAGAATTTCAAAAGTTTAAAGTTGCAACTAATGCTGTTATGTTGAACAAGCTGACTAAGTCCTTTTACAGTTTATATATGAAATTTTTTTTTAATGTTTTTAAAATATATATATATATATATATATATATATATATATATATATATATATATATATTATATATATATATAGATATATATATATATATCTATATATATATATATATATATATATATATATATATATACACATATACACATATATATGTGCTATTCTTTTTTAAATGGATAGCCTTTGTCAAGTAGATAAAGTACTGATATGGTAATGACTGTTTTCTGAAGTTATTCATATTAGGTGAGCTACTTAGCAAAGATTGATGTTATGAAATGACTATTGTGAGAGATTTGTTTGGTGTATTAATTAGATTCATCTTTTATGAGAGAAGGGGAGTCGCGCTTAATTTGATTAATGACCTACTGTATGGTCATTTAATCCTTAATACTTAGTTTCGGTTTTAATACCACATAAATCGCGGTCGAGTATAAAGCATGCAAATTCTATTGATATAGAAGGGGAACATCATTTTGGAAATGAAGTGACACAGATTGGTTGTTAGAAGCATCGTCAATAGTTGAATTAGAATATATAAATTCTTGAGGAAAAGGTGAAGTTACAGCATATTATATTCTGTTGATTTTGAGATTTAGATGGTTCAGATTAAATTTAAGTCTGTTGTTGCTGGGGACTGATTGGTTGTTAGAATAAACTTCATTAAATACATAATTATTCATAGTTTGGATATTAACTTTTCCTGAAAGGATGAGGTGGAGTTGCTTTGAATTTCTTTTCTACAAATTTTATTCAATTCATTTTTTGTAATTGAATAGTTCAGAAGATTAGATTTAAATCTATTTTTTCTGGTTAACTCTGTTTATTACTTTCTCATCCTTATTTGATGTAGGAAGCAAAATTCATTGGAATTGAAGAGGTTTGGAAATATCAATTAAGTTTTGAGTAAAATAAATGGGAGAAATTATTTACATTTTTTACTTTACGTCATAATTTGATTGATTGAATTTTTTGTTTTTGAATTATAGTAAATATATTAATTTTCTTGCTGACTATGCTGTTACATTAATGCAAAGATTATATCGGTTATCGCTAAGAATGTTTGGTTAGTGTCTGTGACGAGCTCTTTGAAAAATCCATTATTTACGAAAGGAAATCGGTTTCAAAATACATACATGTACCCTCTTCACCTACTCCTCTTCATTCCTGTTCGTTTTTTACTTGTAATTGTTTTGTACAGTGATTAGATTTTGAGTAATATCATGATTAAACTCCACTTGCTTCTAAGGGAGTATTGTTTTTCAACGTTTTGTCAACTGAAAACGGTATTTAGTTATTCTATACAGGAAATTAAATAATTTTAATATTCTTATTGAATTTCTCTCTCTCTCTCTCTCTCTCTCTCTCTCTCTCTCTCTCTCTCTCTCTCTCTCTCTCTCTCTCTCTCTCTCTCTCTGATGATCTGTCATTCAACCTCAATATTTTTCATGCTCTATGTTAGATCTTGTCTGACTAATTTATTTTTACCTGTTTTTTTTTTTTTTTTTTTTTTTTTTTTTTTTTTTTTTTTCTTTTACTAGATTTTGAATTATCTCTATACACACACTTTTTCAAATTAGGCACACCCTTTCAAACAAGTACACGCACACACAGAGAGAGAGAGAGAGAGAGAGAGAGAGAGAGAGAGAGAGAGAGAGAGAGAGGGGAGAGAGAGAGAGAGAGAGAGAGAGAGAGGACAGGAGGTGTGATTTAACACTTCATTTGACAGTGATTAGGTGTGTAATTAGATCTGTGGCACTGGGGAAGAAGAGTCCGGTATTAAGGCCTTTTAAGGGTTTCTATTTTGCGCTTCTCATTTTCTTCCTTTGCTGAATATATTTATATCTATTCATCTGTTTGGATGAGTATATATGTGTATGTATAGATTTATATATGTATATGTATTATTACATATTATACATATATATATATAATATATATATATATATATATATATATATATATATTGTAATGAACTCAAGATCGATTATGTTCATCCAGGATTTTCTTTCAGACTGGCTCAGTGCCAAAATACCAGGCAAGAACCAGCAGCGACACAAAATTCAAAAAGCAAAACAACTCTCAAAGAGGGATACAAAAAACACCGAATCAAACTTAACAATAAAATTTAATTAACAAAAGTAGTCTTAAATTACATAAAGTAGTCCTCGAAAAGCTTTCTTAGGAACTGGAAAAACACATACACTACTGTACAATGATAACTCTCGAACCGTCACACGCCTACCTAACTTATATACCTCAGTCGAAGAGAAAGAAAAGGTGTAGGAGGTAGAAAAATACACACTTTCCCTAGCATACGACAGTTAGAGTTCCAGAGTGAAGTAAACCTTAAAACTAATTAATTTTACAATAATTATCAAAATACACCTTTAAATAATAATATATCCGAAATTGGCGATAATACAACACTTTACAGGTCACGAGGAAATATCAGAAGAATGCTTGCATAAGTAATCAAAAACTGCACCGAATTCATAATTAAAGATTATTATGACACATCACCAGCGAATGTCCTACTTCAGGATCACTAGGGGTGTTCTTGCACCGAGGGGATCACTGGGGCAACGTAAATTGTCTATATTATTTAATCCGACGAAGGAAGAACTTATACGGTTCGCTTACCGTTCTCCGTCACTAGAAGGCCTCCTCACGACTCCAGGAGGTCAGACACACGGCAACAGCCAGCAGCAGTGGCAGGCAGCAGCACAAAAGCAATAGCAATGCTTAGAAGGCTAAAATCCATTAGCAGGAGCCTCTCCAATTAAATGGTAGCTGCAGGATCAGGAACAAATATCTTCCGATTATCAAGCCGTGAAAAATGCAGTAAGACCTCCTCTGTTGGGGAGCCGACACTCTCTGCCCCGCTGCCCAAAAACGCACTCCAAGTAAACGGAGAGAGAGAGCGAAAGCATAACTATGTAATGCGGCAGTTCAACAAGCTAATCACTGAAGACGGGCAGTCCGCTCCACAAAACATGAAAAGCAAAAAAGGAATACGGTGAA
>NC_090759.1:22013996-22016496 GCF_036898095.1 Palaemon carinicauda
TATGTAATTACAGGCTATTTGATTTCCAAATTTTACTTGACTTAGGCATTGTCTGATTTGCTTTTTTCAATCTTTCATTAAACTCCAATTATAAAGACCCTGTATTGGAGATCGTAGTTTCTAATACTTGAATGATTCTACCCTATTAATCCTCTCGCCTTTCAATGATATTTCATCTTCCATTGCATACTCCGTTCTCATCATTTCTTTCTTTTATTTATCTAAATCTCAACCTCATGTGATATTTCATGCATTCTGGTAAGCAAGCATTGCAAATCCTGTGGTGTTCTGCTAACATGGACAGCGTCATCAGCATACTCTAGGTCTGTTAAATTCCTATCACCAATCCAGTCCAATCCTTCTCCACCATTTCCGACTATTCTTTGCATTACAAAATCCATGGGGGTGGATAAACAACATAGGTGACAACACATTCACTTGGAATACTCCGCTGTTTTCTGGAAATTCATTTAATAACACCCCACTACCATTAACTTGCACTCACTGTGCTCATGAAGAGACTTAATCAAATTCACATATTTAAGAGGAATTCCATAATAATATAGGACTCTCCCCAAAATTGATCGGTGCACACTATCAAAGGCTTTTTCATAGTCAACAAATGCTATCAAAAGTGGATTTATATATTCTACGCATTGTCATACAACATATCTCAAAATGAAATTTGGTCAATGCAACTTCTACCTTTTCTAAATCTTGCTTGTTCATCTCTCAGCTTTTCATCAATCTTACTCTTTTTGGAGTCCCTTCATTTTCGACCAGTATCGTCTCGGCAGTTATTCTATGGTATCCACGGGCTTTCCATAACTTGAGTGTTTTTTAGGATAGATTCGACTTCAAACACAATGAATTCATTCATGCGCACATCAAGGACTTCCTCAGCTTTAGGTACATCAGTCTAATTATTTCCTTCATATCTCCTATTCATAACCTCACTAAAGTATTCAATCCAACGTTGTCTTTCCTCATCTTCTGGTTTTACAACAGATCCCTCTTTCTTTTTGATGGTTATATGCTGCTTCTTCTTTGCCCCTGTCGAGATTTCATTGATAATTCTATGAGCAATTCTTATACCATAGGCAGCTCCTGAATTCATAGCTTTGTTAGCCTTATCTGCTTTACTATCTAAATACTCTCTCCAGTCATTTCTGGCTTTTCTTTTGACCTCACTGTCAATACTGGAATACTTAGCATGCTCTACCTAGTAATTTTTATTACTTCCTCGAAAACTTTCAACAATCAATTTCTGTCTTTGTCTCCTTTTTATAGTATCCCAAGTATCATTTGATATCCATGGTTTTCTCCTTGTAACTGTGTGTCCCAAGACTTCACTACCACCTGACTGATATATGTTCTTAATATCACACCATTCTTCATTAACTGTCTGCTCTTCGTCTCTTAAAGCCTTTAAAACTGCAAATTGATTCCTACATTCAATTCTATCTACTTTTCTGTTGGGTGCTTTCAATTTTAGTTTCAGTGTGGCAATGAGGAGCTGGTGATCACTACCAATTTCTGCACCTCCATAGCTTCTTTCATTTCTCAGCGTCCTCCTTCCCTTTTTATTAATGGCAATGTGATTTTTGTAATTGCCACATGGTGAAGTCTATGCGTACTTGTGAGTGTTTTTGTATTGAAAAAGAGTACCTCCAAGGACAGTATTGTTTGGTGAACAAAAACTTGTGAAATGTGCCCCATTTTCATTTGCAACTTCGCTAAGACCCTCAACACCCATCACATTCTCTATCCTTTGATTATTCCTTCCAACTTTAGCATTGAAGTCGCCAGTCACAATTTTCATATCTCTTTGTGGGATCTCATCTATTTCACTCTACAGTTCTTTATAGTAGTCATCTTTCCTTTTTTCAGGGGAATCATTTGTTGATGCATATCAAACTATAATACTCCTATTGCACTGCTTTGATTTGAACTCTGCTAGTAACAAATACTATTTTCAGCTCTCCACTCGGTTAATGTCTTTTCTGCTCTTGGTGTCATCATCATTCCTACCCCTTCTGTTCCAACTCCATCTGATCTTCCTGATATATATATATATATATATATATATATATATATATATATATATATATATATATATATATATATATATATATATATATATATATATATATGTACACGTATATTTATACTTACATATATATGTATATGTATATATACATATATATGTATATGTATATATTCGTATATATATTATATATATAATATATATGTATATATATATATATATATATATATATATATATATATATATATATATTGCCTCGCTCTTAAGTTTTCTTACCAGTCCTCTTACACCTTGTTTCACTTAGGGTCAAGGTATCCAAACTATATTTCATGAATTCACTCTCCACTTGGTGCAACTTCCCAATCTGATTCATGGTTCCAACATTCCAATTACCAATATTCAATTTTTCGTTAGTACTTATAAGTCGGAAAATTCTTAGCACCCCGCTATGCC
>NC_090759.1:22021496-22026496 GCF_036898095.1 Palaemon carinicauda
GATGCTACAAGCCCAGGGGCCCCAACAGGGAAAATAGCCCAGTGAGGAAAGAAAATAAAGAAAAGTAAAATATTTTAAGTATAGTAACATTAAAAAAAAAATATTTCCTATAAAAACTAAAAAAAACTTTAACAAACCAAGAGGAAGGGAAATTAGATAGAAGTGTGCCCGAGTGTACCCTCAAGCACGAGAACTCTAACCAAAGACAGTGGAAGACCATGGTACAGAGGTTATGGCACTGCCCTAGACGAGAGAACAATGGATTGATTTTGGAGTGTCCTTCTCCTAGAAGAGCTGCTTACCATAACTGAAGTCTCTTCTACCCTTACCAAGAGGAAAGTAGCCACTGAACAATTACAGTGCAGTAGTTAACCCCTTGGGTGAAGACGAATATTTTGGCAATCTCGGTGTTGTCAGTTGTATGCGGACAGAGGAGAATCTGTAAAGAATAGGCTAGACTATTCGGTGTCTTTGTAGGCAAAGGGAAAGAACCGTACACTTCTTTTTTCCTTTCTTTACTTTATACAGTAGAGTCTGAGTAGACCTTGCTTTTATTGATATGCCGTTTAGCATACGCTTTTGGGAATTTACCGGTATTTATGCATGAAAGCTATCTAGATATAGATTTTATTAAGAGGGATATTTTTTGAATTTAAAAAGGTAACTGTTTATACACACACACACACACACACACACACACACACATATATATATATATATATATATATATATATATATATATATATATATATATATATAGTTAGTGTGTGTGTGTCTATGTATATATACACGTATGTATGTATGTACTGTATGTATAAACATTCATATTTTAAATAAACTTATCTATGCTACTCACAAAACTACGAAAGTATTTTACGTGGAAATAGCTGCAGCCATTTCTATGAATAATTTTTTAGCATTATAAAAACTCATTACCTAAAAATCATGAAAACAATTACGGTAAAATAATCTTTAGAGTGACATTATCAATGGCTATATCCTGGTGTATAGAGAACGAAATCTCAAATTAGCAATAAATCATTATTTATTCAACCTTCATAATATCTGCTATCGGCGATGGCAAGTGTGGGAGACAGATTTTCGGAAATTCCAACATTTCCAGAATATTCATTTGGAAAAGTTTTAAGGAAATTTTGAAGAGCTTGTCAAGATTAGAATATCATAATCATTACGTATTAAAGCAGTTTATCTATCTCAATCTATCTATCTATCTACCTACATATATATATATATATATATATATATATATATATATATATATATATATATATATATATACACATATTGTGTGTGTGTATTTATATATATACACACATATATATGTGTGTATGTATGTATGTATGTATGTATATGTATATACACACATATTATGTGTGTATATTTATATATACACATATATATTATACATATATATACACACATATATATACAGCATATATATATATATATATATATATATATATATATATATATATATGTATGTATGTATGTGTGTATATATATGTGTGTATATGTGTATATATAAATATACACACACATAATGTGTGTGTGTGTGTGTGAAAGCTTGCTTGCTTTGTAGCTGTATTTTCATAAAGACACCTTATGTGATCTAAATTGCTGTTAATTTTGTCCCACTGGTGATATGTGTATTTAGCTTTTTTCACCTACGTTGTTAGTGCAAGTGCTGAACTACCGTTAAGAATCAGGTGAAAATTCTGGAGACTAAATATAAGGAACCATGTTTGACAAGCAGTTCTGATACATGATGGGAAAATGAATTGACTCAATCCTTAAGTTATTTAGATGCATGGTAAGGAAATTATGAGAGGTGTAGTGCCGATATATAATGAGGAATCAAAGGGAATCGGTACATAGAGCTGATACCTAATTCAGGAGTGAGTGATACATAATTAGGAAATATGTTTGATGAATAGTGATAATGCATATTTAGGTCATTGAAGTGACTAGATGTATATTAGACGTCAATGTAGGCTATTGTGTTCTTTACAGTAATATTAATCCACCTATACCGGAGGAACAGTAAGGTTTTATTTTGTAATGCGAAGGAATTATTTAAGAAAAATCATAAGTTAAAGACTATGTTTTCTGTATTTCATCAGCTCTTAGTCTATTACCTAAACTTGGACGTCGCCACCAGGAATGAATATTTACATTTTCAATGTTATTATATATTTTTATATATGTATATATATTTCATTTAGTGCTTTTAATTTACTCCATGCTCATTTAGTTGATTTCCTCATTTTTATAATTTTCTCTGTAGATTTGAGTTTTAGGGGCATTTATTGCATAATGCTTAAGCTTTTCATCTCTATTTTCAGTAAGTTTAAGTCATTAACATAAATAACTGCTATTTGTTCCCATGACAGGACAACAGGGGCGGGTAATCAAATGCTCATATCCAACCCATTATTGTGGTATTCTGTACTGCACAAGTTTCATACATGCTCATACGATGTAATGAGAAGCTGCTCACTCCAGGGTCACCAATGTGCGAGGTGGTTGTCAGGTGCTAACAAAGAGGTGAGGTGAATGCAAGTAAAGTTTGTTCAAAAGATAATGAGCTTATATACAAGCAGTTGCGGGCAAGAATGTCACAAAAAATCAAACAAACTGAAATATGCGATGGTAAGCTTAAACAATTTTGTTTTATGATCATTGTGGGAGGGAGCTAGGGATAAAAAACAATACCATTACATTTTTTGGGCGTGTATGAAACACTTGCAGTACAATTCAATCTTCGATGTTTTCTTGTTAAAACTTTCTCTACCTTGTTTATCTATTTCTGCTATCTTGGTGGGATCTAAAGCAACGATTGTGTCATCAACATTATTTTTTATATACACTTATCCCAAATGCTGGTGGAATATTCCCATTCAAGATGGATTTGTTTACTTATTTTTTCTCCTAGATAGTATTTGATAATTTATGTGGTCTAAATTTTACGAGGTTTTGTGAGTTTGTATGATTATATGTTCAGGACATATTGTGTGGCAGGATATCAGTTTATACGAGATTTAATTTATTTTTTTGTGTATTTGGAAGTTTGTTTGTAGTATTTTCTTAAATAGCATATTTATGCATTTATGGATTTTTAAAGCTCATACCTCATGAGACAGTTGCAAAATACAGTGAGTATGACAGTATTTTAACCATACCACACATGTTTTGGGAATGTAGAATTTTTAAAAGACAAAGTTACAGTATTTATGCTTTTAACTTGAAGAGTTTGTCAAAACTTTTATCGGATTTTGAATGTCTGCGGTTTTAAGATTTCAACGTTTTTGAAAAAGTTTTAATAAATAAAATTTAAATTCCTATTTATCTTAGATTTTTCTCATTTTTTTTATTATTATTATTATATTTTATCCCTCCTGTATTTATTTGGGCTGCTGAGCTAGAATGAAGATTGTCTCATTGGGTTGGTAAATCTCCTCTCTTTTAATAAGAAAATCTCCCTTATAATAACAATAATGATGAATTAAGTTAGTCAAATCCTCACGAGCCCTCTGTATGATTTGAACAAGATGCATAATTATATCCTTTCAGCGAAGAGTAATTTTTTCTTTTGAGTAAAATATAAACCTGGAGTTTTATATTTATTATTTAATAGTTATTCATCAAATTACAACTCATTCATTTACATTTAAATTTGTCTTTTATTTTAACATTAGAAGTTGATTTGATGGTTTATAATTGGTAATTTACTACAATTAGCTCAGTTCATTGTTATATGTATATATATATATATATATATATATATATATATATATATATATATATATATATATATATACATATATATATGCATATATATACATATATATATACATATATATATGCATATATATATATATATATATATATATATATATATATATATATATACTGTATATATATATATATATTTTTTTTCACAAAAAATGTATGCTATAAGGTTTTTAATTTATATTTCCAGGATCCTGCAGCAAGGTAAGGGCTAATGGTGTTATGGATTATGAGCATTCTTTCCTTCTCCAAAGGTATGGGTACCATGTATTTTTAAAGGAATGAATAACCTAAGTGCTAGTAATTACTGATGTATCGATTGAACAAAGGTATCTAACGTTTAGGCTGCTACTGCTTTTTTCTTTATTCATTTTCTTTATAGGTCGGGTTGGTATGAACTTGCTGTTAGTACTATAGTTAATTTCTTTTAATGAGGTGCATTAGCACCGACTCGCAGCGGTGCCCTTTTAGCTCGGAAAAATTTCCTGCTATCTGATTGGTTAGAATTATCTTGTCTAACCAATCAGCGATCAGGAAACCTTTCCGAGCTAAAAGGCACCTCTGCGAGTCGATGCAAATCTGCCTCGCTAAAAAAAAATTGACTATAGTTGTTGTAGATAGGCTTTGAATTTTTATCATGAAGAGAAGTATTTTTCTCCCACCGAATCGCCTTTTTATTAAGAGTTGCCCCAGAAGCGGCTTACGTTCTTCTTACAGCGAACACAACCAAACATCATCCTGGCTGCGATCAATCTCGTTCGATTTTCATAAATAAGTTACAAAATTCAAATAGCGACAAATTTCATTTTACGGTAATATGTTTGTAAGGTCGGCCTCCTCCTCCTCCCAGGCCGAGGATCGATCTGTGGGTTGAGGATAATGTTGCTGTATTATGTGGACCGACCATTTTAAATTGGTAATTTTAAGAAATGATCTGTATTGATTCATACTTTCATTCAACTTGCTCTATTTTTATTTTTTCACCTTTTTTTGTGCATTCATAAAGAAATTGAAATGATGTACAGTATATATGTGTGTGGGTGTATATATATATATATATATATATATATATATATATATACACATATATTGATAAATAGATAGATAGATAGATAGATAAATGAGACATATACGCATGAAAGTATATATATATATATATATGTATATATATATATATATGTATATATATA
>NC_090759.1:22031496-22048996 GCF_036898095.1 Palaemon carinicauda
TTTTGTAAAGAGGTGTTCACATATTATTGGATTTTGTTGCTTGTCTTAAATTACCCAATATTTCATTTTTTTTGGAAGTAATTGTGCTGCTTTAAACGGGCATACCTCTCTCTCTCTCTCTCTCTCTCTCTCTCTCTCTCTCTCCTTTTGTTTCCTCATAGAAGTAATCGTGCTGCTATTAACAGGTATCCCCCCCCTCTCTCTCTCTCTCTCTCTCTCTCTCTCTCTCTCTCTCATCCTTTTTTCCTCATAGAAGTAATCGTGCTGCTATAAACAGGTATCCCCCCCTTCTCTCTCTCTCTCTCTCTCTCTCTCTCTCTCTCTCTCTCTCTCTGACGGATTCTATGAAATGTTTGTGGATTTTGCCTTCCTTATACTTCCTTCTACTCTTTACAATGCTCGCTTCTTATGCTCGTTACACATATACCGACGATGCATTTCATTCCAAACATAAATTTTCTTTGCGTTTTATCAATTGTCAGCAGTTACGTGTGTTAACATTTTTTTTTACTGTTCTTAATTATGGAAACTATTAAGTCTGCCTCTACAAGATTATCAATGATATTCCATAATTTTTTCGTTCTTCGATCAACTTCATTTCATCTTGCCCGATTTAATTATTTCCTTTATAGTTTGGTTTTATTTTCATACACTTCGTTAATTTCAAAATCTTTTTATTATTGGTGCCTAAGCTAAATCTTTGAATGAAGGTAAATGCAAAAAAGATTACGTGTGTTTTTTTTCAAGTTTAATGTTTGCCCTTGAAATTCCTCATTTACGATAAAGTATCTTGGAAGACAAAGGGCATTTTGGAGAATGTGGTGATTCCACCTTTTTTCCCCGTGTGTTATTGCGTCAGCCACTACAATATATCATCATACATATTTATTATTCTCTTTTACGAAGTTCTTTTTTTTTTCTCATTCCTTATCAGGTGATGATATACTCATATACTGTAATCTTTATGTCCAGAAAACATTTTATCCTAGAAATCAAAATTTCATTGATACCTGAATCGGGCACAAATATTTTTATAGTTACCCGGTATTTGAATTTCATGAGAGAAAATAAAATACTCTAGTACAATGTGTATTGTGTTTCTTATGGAAGGTGAGAAGATAGTCAACTTTTATTTAAATTTATTTTATTTTGGAATCATATTTGAGCAACTGATATGCTATAATTTCGTTTACTGCGCAAAACAATATTAAAACATTTGTTATTGTTTTGGCTGTAAACTTATCAAAAACATCCAAATATAGTGAGAAAGCAAAACATAATTATATTAAAGTTCCCACATAGATTTGATTGAACTTTTCATGTCACTAGATGAATACACGGAATTCTATAAGAATTTTTTTTTATATGGGCAATTATATCGCAAAGTATCTTGTAATTGCAGAAATGCATTTTGTTGTATAGTATAATGTAAGGAAAAGAATTCCGTAACGGAAAAAGATGTTATTAAAAAAATGGAAAGTGATTTGCGTATTGTAAAATGTTCTTAGTTTGATTCAGTGATTATGGGAATTTGAATTGTTCTCTCTCTCTCTCTCTCTCTCTCTCTCTCTCTCTCTCTCTCTCTCTAACACACATTTGATCGAATTTTTTATATAGAAAAAATTCTAATGAATGTAACAGTATCTGTGTCCTATATCCTTCTTTTTCTGAAACAAGAGGTGTTTTCGTTTTTCTTTTACATTTTTTTTTTTTTCACGATCTTTTCATACTTGGCGGTCGTTTCGTATACCCGCAAGGCCTTTCGTCCGAAAATTTACCACTAGTGCTTACCCAGGAAATTCTGCCGGACGATTCCAGAATTTGAAATTAAAGCAGCTGAACTCGATCCCAAGGTTTTTGAAGCTTCAGGAAATAGTTGCCAATGCAAACTATAGTAAATATATCACTGTAATATGGTTAATGGGTTTTTGAATTTTACAAATATTATTTTATTATTTCTCATGTGCTCATTATGCTGTTGAATATCAGGTGGTAATTGATATAGAAATTAATTTTTTTAGCCTAGTCGCAAATGTGTACAAGAATTTTTCGGCAACAAAATGTTTTATTATACAATTATTTTTTTGGTGCAAGGTTATTGAATTTTTAAGATATTTTTCCATTATTTTTGATAGCTCACTATGCTGTTGAATTTTAGGTGTTAATTGATCAAAAATTTAATTCTACCTGGTCGTAATAATTTCAAATGATTGCAATTACTTTTTGTTCAAGTTTAAATTATAATTTTTTTCCAAGGATTACAGTGTTTGAGTATGCTCTATTGCAAAGCAATTCCTTATTTTTTTTTGGTTTGATCTTTGCCACAGTTCGGTAAATATGATCGTTTTTATTACAATTCATCGGAAAACTATAATTTACTGGCCACAAACGTGATAAGGAGAAAGATTTCTATGGTTGTGACACATTTGAGATTGATATCCTGCAAGAGATGTTCATTATTTATTTGATTTCTCCAGAACACGTATAAAGTGATGTAGATTGACGAAAGGATCAATTAATGTGATAAGCTTTAATACAGAAACGATTAAGGAGTAAAAGAAAATATCATAGGGAACAAAAGGTGAGATTTATTGGGAAATAGTAAATGCCTGACGAATAGCAAATGCCGATGAACTGCCACTATGACACCATAGTGATTATTACTACAATATCCTCACGTTTAAGAACGACGAAAAGCACAGAGCATGTCATTGTTATTGTCTTACATGGAATATTGGCTGAAATATTGTTTACACCAAACTGTTGCAATTGTCCTACTGTATAAAAAGTTTTTTCTCTTGTTTTTATGAAGAAAGCTCTGGATATTTAATGTTTCATCTCTGTTCAAGGTGAAGTAATTTCTTTTAGGCTTATTTAGATGCTTCATATTGAAAATGAGATAAAATCATATAAAACCGACAAACCAGAAATTAAAATTTATTGGTTGCGAAACCAATTTTACCTCCCTGATGTTTTACCTTGATAATTGCCGGGAAAACCATTCTTAGTTTGTAATTTTTTTTTTAATGAAGATGTTTTACTTATATAACGATGTAACTTTTGGGATAAACACCATAAAACCCCCGTAGGTTGGTGATTAATTGAGATAGAAGATTTTCTTGTTAGAAAAACAACCATTTTTCATCGAATATTGGACGCATGAATTTATTGACTTCTTTTTCGCAGTGATATTTGAAAGTTTTTGCAATGGAATTATGTAATAGCCAGGATTTGTATTCGACACTCAAGATTTGTTGAGATAATAAAAAGACAAATCAACATAGAATCCCAACTGTTTCTCATCTCTTCAAGTCAACCAGTGTGGTCACTAGCATTTTTCACTTTTATTCTCTTAGTAACGTCATTGCCTGGTGATCGCGAGACGGGTTCGAGTCTCGCTCAAACTCGCTAGTTTATTTGGTCGATGCAACTTCACCATTCTTGTGAGTAAGGATGGGGGTTTGGGAGAGCCTATAGGTCTATCTGCTGAGTCATCAGCAACCATTGCCTGGCCCACCTTGGTCCTAACTTGAGTGGAGAAGGCCCTTGGGCGCTGATCATATGTGTACGAGTCTTTGATCAGTCTCTAGGGTATTGTCTTGTTTGATAGGGAATTGTCACTGTCCGTTACCTCTGCCATTCATGAGCGGGATTTAAAACCTTTAAAAGGGCTTAATTTATATTTTCTGGATATTTTTCTTCAGATATGCACAAATTTATTAGGATATGCATTCTTAAGTATGTTTGTGAAAATATGAAATATGTAACCTGAGATCATGATACGAGATTATGAATAATTTTGTGGTTTAAATTTTTTGTTTGTTGTTTATTTTTATCTTTTTTAATTACATTATTATAAACATTGACATTTTCATCTACTTTTAAAGTTTCATACTCATATATTCTCTGGTTTGAAGAAGTACACGATTTTGCTGAATAAATGTAACACTGGTTAATGTATTTTCCCCATTTTCTACTTGCATTTGTTATATCGTATTTTGATTATTTTAGTATTCACTTTTATTACTTTTGTTCATATCTATATTTTATTTTGATTATGGCTTGAGTAAGGTGCTGAAGGGAAAGAGAGGCTTAATGTGAACCTCTACAACCCGTTCAGCCGAAAGAGATGATCGTGTGTGCATTGATTAATTGGGAAAGAAAGACAGTTTTCTTGGTTTAGGTTTTCCATTTTATAAAGTATATAAATATTTATCGCCTGGGAAATAAAGTTGAATAATTGCCTGTAAGGTTACTGTAGTTTAACTTTTTTTTTTTTCGTGTGTCTATATCGATAAAGAATTTTCCACATATATGAAAAGTAATTTCTCGGTACAAAATTCGTTTGAAGAGACGGTCATTTAGGCTAAAGCTAGTTAGGCAGTATCCTATTTTGCCTAAATACCCCTCTACCATGTGTTTGGCCCCTTATTTTAATGTGTTGAGGTGAAGTAACTTCTTGTCATTGACGTAGATTAAGCTGGTCGTATGCCAGCATGAGGTCATGCTCCTTAAAATTGTCTGTGATAAAGATAGTAACTTATCAGGAACTTGAGACTTAGATTAATTTGAGTTATGCTAAGAATTTGAAAATAGTATAAGTGAGAAGAAAAATTTGTGTTTCTGGCCCGATAAACTATCGGCTGTACATGACTCCTTATCCAGCAATATCACTGTTTTTAAGATGAATAGGTTACTTAAATAATGTAGGTTATAAATGAAGTTCTCTCTCTCTCTCTCTCTCTCTCTCTCTCTCTCTCTCTCTCTCTCTCTCTCTGCTATGGCAGCAAGTAATTATTATTGTTGTTATTATTATTATAATCATCACTCTTTCATTCTTCCATTTATAGTTATTTTGGTTCCTTTTGGTCGTTGGGGTCAGTCCTTGTGGTTATTTTGCCTGTAAATCTCTCGCCCATAAATAAAGCGTAATAGTGGTTAATTTTGATTTACAACCGGATAGACCCCATTGGAAGGCAGTGCAAGTTATTTAGTCGTAAAATTTATGCTTCCAAATATCTTTTACCTTTTACTTCGAGTTTCCGCAGCAGTAAAAATCCTTTTTTTTAAAGACGACGAGGCAACCCTTTCATTATTCAATTTAACTCCAGTGAATTCCGCTTTCATTGGCCGCGGCCAAGAACGCATCGCGCATTGAGAAAACTACTCAAGGCGTCATAATATTCTCGAAGAAGAAGAAATTGAAGAAAGGAAAAAGGGAAAAAAGATAAGAAAATCTGCCGCTTATTAATATTTATGTCGATGCTCTCCGGCGTCGGTGTCGCCCTTTGATCTTTGGAGCAACATTCTCACTTTATTGGTGAAACTGGGCACACTTTTTCTGCGACGGGGTATTTTGATTAATTTTCTGGCTCATTATTTAAAGTTTGAATATTCGTTGTTCTTCAGTCGGAAGGGGCTAGGAAATTGCAATATGATGCTGCTTGTAGATTCGTTCGTCTTCAATTTTAATTTCAGGTGCCTTATTTTTTTTAGCTTTTATGGTAATCACTAATTTAGAATCAATTAGTAAGTTTTTGTATTTTTTATCCTTAGTTTAATTTGGTTTTTATATATTTTTATTCGATCAGTAACAATTTGTCTTGGGTTGGAATATCTTCTGAAAGTGATGTTGCGAGCTTTACACTTCTCCAGACTGTAAGAATACTGTACTCATTACCTCTGCCAACGAAGTTAGGAGGAGGTTATGTTTTCACCCCTGTTTGTGTGTTTACAATTTGTGTGTGTTTGTTTGTGAACAGCTTCCTGGCCACAATTTTAATCGCAGAGTAATGAGACTTGCAGGGATTAACTGTTATGTGAAAAGCTGAAATGATAAAATTTTGAAAGGGCAAGGTCAAAGGTGAAGGTTAATCAGCCATAAGTTTGGACCCCGTTGTCACAGAGATTTCAAACTTCGTTCATATTTGAGTTTATGAAAATCCACGGCAATTAATACATGTTAAGGTCAAAGTCGAGAAATTGTCTGCCACGGTGAAGGTCTAATCTCTACTGAGTCCTCCTCTAGTTAAGGTTAATATGCTGGAAATGAAGAGAAATTTCAAGGTCTCCACTTGCCAGGTTAACAAATTCATATTTTGATTTAGTTTCCTTATATGTGTATTATGCTTGTGGAAATGTCGCATTTGGATTTTTAAATAATTCAGCATTTAGTATGGTTGCTTACTGCAGTATTTTGAGTTCGGTCGCTTTCAAAATTTTCTCTGTGATAACCATTTCAAAATATAGATTACCCTCATGGTAAAGGTATAGCACCCGTGAGAAATAAGTAGGGTTGGTTAACTTATGGACAAATCTGTTCCCAATCGACAGGTAAAATTCCGTTCCCCAAGGTGGGTTAGATTAATATCTGTAGTTAGAATTATCATTGAATTATTAATAAATCCTCTTTTTTTGTGGGGGGGGGGGGTTATAATTTGCATCCTTATCTTATCGGTAGCCAAGCAGTATCTCCCAGTAAGGCAGCCTTATCACTTCTTTGGCTGTATTTAATATTGGTAAGTAAGATTTTTAAGCTATATAATCCAGAATACGCTTATAAGGCTTAAAGGTGTAAAAGCTGCTCATGAATGGCAGAGGCAAGGGACCGTGACGTTGCCCTATCAAGCAGGACAGGGCCCTAGAGACTGACCCTACATACATATATATGATCAGCGCCTAAGCCCTTCTCCATCCAAGCTAGGAACAAGGAGGGCCAGGCAATGGCTGCTGATGACTCGGCATATAGACCTATCGGCTCCCCCAAACCCCTCATCCTTAGCTCATAAGGATGTTGAGGTTCCAGCAACCAAACAAACTATCGAGTTTGAGCGGGACTCGAACCCCAGTCTGGCATTCACCAGTCAGGGACGTTACCACATAGGCCACCACAGCCCTATAAAGAAAATGTTTCAAGATTGATGTCAGTTTTTCTGTAGCAGTTTACCCCTCTTGTGTCCTCATAGATACATTCTGATAGTCGAGACGAAAGGGCGAGAACGAATATGTTGTAAATTGTATCATTTGGATAGAATCATTTGTGGATCGTATGGGAATTGTGTAATTGGTGGCGGTTGTAGTTAGTGACCGTGAGAACAAATAATATTGTTCTATCTCGTTTTTAAAATTTTTAGGATTCACTAATACAAAAGCATTACCAGAATCATGTTATCATTTGTTACTGCTTTTGTTATAGTAGCAGTAGTAATACCATTATCATGTATTTCCAAGACAGTAATCTTATTGCTCACAATCCGCATCAAGTTCACAGTAAGGTAATTTTCTTTTATGGTCTCAGCGTCAATCCAATTAGCTGTTATCCTATTTAAAGATTTTTTTTTCGTCTATTTTCTCGTATATTGGCGTTTTATCACACATTTTAACGGAGGCAGTCATGTTTCTTACTTGGTAAGGATATACCTTTTTTCTAACTTTTAAAGTTGGCTTTATAAACTTAAATCTGCATATACCTATGTATGCTACTCTTGATCTCCAACATTTATGCAGAAATAGGTTTTTTTTTTTTCATACCATTTCAGTGTTAGGAACAAAATAATGATATGCTCTTGTTTGATAGAGTTTCAAAATAATAAAGCAGATTTTATTTGTTTAAATGTTACATTAGGGAAACAATTGTCTTGCCTGTGGTTTTTATGTTTTATTTCCAATGAGCCAGATGGTGAATGCGAAGCCTTTAGAAATACAGTTATCTGTCAGTTGTATTCAGAAAACCTAAATATATTACAAATGAACCCCATTTTATAAAAATACTCGTGCAGCAATAACCCCATATTTCAGATGTTACACTTTGTCTCTCTTCAGTTGGACATGTTCCCAGTTTTCTTACTCTTCTACTTCGTAGGAACCGGGGTTTTTTCATGTTTTTGTCGAAATTTAAGGGAGGCATTTGTTATTTATCTAGATCTCTCTTGTTACATGAATCTCCAATCATATATCGAGCTTTCTGGTTGGTAATCCATGCTATATCGAGTCTTATATTTATAATTTGAATTGAACATTTAAAGATTAGATGTCGAATATTATATTATAAAGTAAAATAAATAGAATTATACTTCGTGTTCGGATTCTGGTAAATAAAGAACTGAGACGCTAGGAAATTCGTCAGTTATTTTTTTCTTATGGCGCGAATGTTCGTGATATTTCTGTGAAAGGAAACAAGCGATGTGGAATCGGGACTAAAAACTACATAGAGGATAGAAGTAAAATTCAAGCTGTAGTGTTTCCATTATTTGATAGCTAGTGTACGCGACCCGTCAAAAATGACGGCTAAATGTTTACACAGATGTACACAAAGGAAAATACGCACACACACATTCAACCCTTCCCCCCTCCTCCCCCTTTCCTAATTGCAACCCCTCTCATCAGGGTATGACTACTTAGTTACCAGTAGTTAGTTATAAGTCTTGTCGCTGAGCGTGACCAGAAAAAAAAAATATATTTATAAGGCAAACACTTGCTCTTCATTATATAGGAGATATGTTTGGAGACTTGTTGCCTAAAAGACGGACGAGTTGATTTGTTGAAAGTAAACTGTGCTGTATTGATCATATCTATCATGCTTAAGTAAAGAACAACATTAAAAAGTGCTCCTGTTCCATAGTAACAATTATGCTTGAATAATCCTGCAAGTTTGATTGATCGAAATATCATTGCTCTTACAAAGAGATGACCAAAGTGGAATTATTCACCGCCCACCTGATCCTAATGCAGGTCTTAGTGACTTGAATCTTATTAGTCACTTCAAATTTGACTATCCAATTCAGGAAGTGTACGCGTTTCATACAAAAACTGACCGTGACGGCTGTTTAAGGAATCGAGTCGACTGTTGCTTTTATAAGAACAATATAATGCTTTTCTGGTTACAGCGTTAAGGCATAAATTATCCGAAGTAATTTTAGGTTGACACGTGCTTATGAATTAAATGAATTATGTGGTCTTTCGTACCAGTCTGGAATGCGAAAATTGAATATGATTTAGTCTGGTCTGTGAAAATAAAGAGCCAATTTAAGATTTGCACAGGGCATTGCCCCTCTTTATGAGTTTGCTTTTATGCAAATAAAGCACTAACTGAAGTGAGCCACGCTATACATAATAATCAGATTTTGAGAAGACCAATTAACCATAATCCGTCCCATTTATCAGTTTCAAGAAGAAAAAGTTCAAACTACCGATTATTGTTTGGAGTAAATCATTTTAATTTTGAGTAAGTGGTTTCTGATGGCTTCTGATTGCGTGCAAAATGTTAGTATTGCGAAAAGTGGGTTGTAAATTAGTGAGACGGTTAAATCATATGCTAAGATAAAGAGCATTGGTCCATTTCGATTACGGGTAAATGGTGATGTATGATCTTGCAAGATATAGTGCGTATTGTAATGATGTGCTATTAGCACTATTCGATTACTGTACTGAGGTTGTTAAGTACAAAAAGAAAAAAAAAGTTATCATTTTCGTTAACAGTGTTGGTATTTTGTTGCCTCATTAAATTTGGTTTTCCACTTATACTGTTTTATAAGTCTTTGGGTATTTTTGAGTATTTGTACACTCGGTAATGACTACATTACCTTGCCGTTTGTAATTTTAATCAAAGAAACTAGTACCTCATTTAAACCTACTGTGCGTAGGAGGAACTTGGTTACGTTTTGAGTTATCAAAAAACGTCAATTTAGGCAGGGTTTCATTTAGGAAAAATGTTACGTTAATATCATACAAAATTGGCTTTTATAGTTGCTCCTAAAATGTAGTCAGAGTTATTGAGGCACTAACTCGGGACTAATATGTGTACTTTCAATTGGATACGATATTGGAATAGGTACAGATACATTACGCATTCTATGTACTGCTCATATTGCGGCCGGAGGCGTATTTTTGTGATTTTATGAACGTGGCATAGAAATTATGTCAAATATTAAATGTCACATTTCTTTTAAAGAGAACTGGTTGGAACTTAAATTTCGATTGGTATTACTAGCTCTTGGAACTAATTATGATAAATATATTTGGAGTGGTATTATTATGTTATTAGTCGGAATTTGTTTGCTTTTTTATATATATTTTATGGACAATATTTTTGCTAAGGCAAATCTGTCTTCTGCAAGATTATTGTATGCAATTTATATAGTAAATGATTTATCTATACCTTTGTAAGTTTCGTAATATTACGTCAATAAAGTAATCATAAAAATAGTACGCCAGTAGGTATGCAGTTAATTATTATTATTATTACTATTATTATTATTATTATTATTATTGCTTGCTAAGCTACAACCCTAGTTGGAAAAGCAGGATGCTATAATCCCATGGGTTCTTACAGGGAAAATAGCCCAGTGAGGAAAGGAAACAAAGAAAAATAAAAAATTTAGGAACTGTAACGACATGAAAATAAATATTTTCTATATAAACTATAAAAAACTTTAACAAAACAAGAAGAGAAATTGGATAGAATAGTGTGCCTGAATGTACCCTCAAGCAAGAGAACTCTAACCAAAGACAGTGGAAGGCCATGGTACAGAGGCTATGGCACTACCCAAGACTAGAGGACAATGGTTTGATTTTGGAGTGTCCTTCTCCTAGAGGAGCTGCTTACCATAGCTAAAGAGTCTCTTCTACCCTTACTAGAGGAAAGCCACTGAACAATTACAGCGCAGTAGTTAATCCCGTGGGTGAAGAATTGTTTTGTAATCTCAGTGTTGTTAGGTGTATGAGGACAGAGGAGAATCTGTGAAGAATAGGCCAGACTATTCGGTGTATGTGTAGGCAAAAGGAAAGTGAACCGTAACCAGAGAGAAGGATCCAATGAAGTACTGTCTGACCAGTCAAAGGACCCCATACCTCTCTAGTGGTAGTATGTCAACGAGTGGCTGGTGCCCTGGCCAACCTACTACCTAATTCTAACAGTCTTGCCTTCTCCATCTTAAGGCTCAACTCTTAATGGCGGAATAATGACGTAATTCTTTGAATGTTGTCCGCCATGTGACTGCATCACATAGGAGGATAACTTTATAGGTAGTAGGTTGGCCAGGGCACCAGCCACCCGTTGAGATACTACCGCTAGAGAGTTATGGGGTCTTTTGACTGGCCAGACAGTATTACATTGGATCCTCCTCTCTGGTTACGGTTCATTTTCCCTTTGCCTACATACACACTGAATAGTCTGGCATATTCTTGACATATTCTCCTCTATCCTCATACACCTGACAACACAGATTACCAAACAATTCTTCATCACCCAAGGGGTTACTGCACTGTAATTGTTCAGTGCCACTTTCCTCTTGGTAAGGGTAGAAGAGACTCTTTAGCTATAGTAAGCAGCTCTTCTAGGAGAAGGACACTCCAAAATCAAACCACTGTTCTCTAGTCTTGGGTAGTGCCATAGCCTCTGTACCATGGCCTTTCACTGTCTTGGGTTAGAGTTCTCTTGCTTGAGGGTACACTCGAGCACACTCTCCTATCTTATTTCTCTCCCTCTTGTTTTGTTAAAGTTTTTATAGTTTATATAGGAGATATTTATTGTTGTTACTCTTCTTAGAATATTTTATTTTCCTTTTTTCCTTTCCGCACTGAGCTATTTTCCCTGTTGGAGCCCCTGGGCTTATAGCATACTGCTTTTCCAACTAGGGTTGTAGCTTAGTAAGTAATAATAATAATAATTAAGTCTTATTTGAACTAAAAACAAACAGGGCAGTGATTTCAAATGAGTTATGTACCACTGACCTAAGCAAGTAAAGTGGAGAAACAGGATACTGTACATACTTCTTGTCAGTGATGAGTGATGGTCCTTTTGATAATCAGGTGAATGTCTGCGCATCAGTTGGAATTAAGCAGAGCAATAAAGTTTGCTATGTTGTTTGTTCCCTACACTGTCTGTTCCCAAGATTTTCAAGCATTTATCGTTGATGGAATCCTGAGTTACTGGTTATAATTTGAATGTCCTTGATGTTTTTGCAACAATGGAGGTCATGGGATGAGTGTGTGTGTGTATGGAAGAATATCCCGGGTCTTTGGATAGTTTGATAAAATATTGTAATGAATATATGTGGGAAAATATTATGAGTAAAAAGAGTCGCCCGGACCAAGTCTTGAAAAAACACTGGATACAATCAACAGGTGTCACGTGGAAAATGCTAAGGTTGTATGTTGAGAAAATTATTATTTTTTAAGAGTTTGGAAGTACAAATTAGTTATGCATGTATGTAGGAGTGAAAGAGTTTGGTTGGTGACATGCTTGACCGAACTAAAGTAACTCCCCTGACTGAGTAGTTTTATCCAACTGGCGTAGTATTTGTAGTAGTAATCAAGATTACGTTGAATATTCAAAGTCTATTCGATATCTAAGTAGATGGAGCGATGAATCAAGTTCCAGAAATGACAATAGATTTAGATTTAAAGTTTTTGTTCCTATGAAGGGTCCTCTCGACGGTCAGGCCCTCTCGGGTCCGACATTTCGATAGTCCGGTTCGCAAACCAGTTGAACTAAGTGATTTATTAGATAATTAAAATAACGTCAGAATACTTGCCCACGCAGCTGTCGAACCGTCGTACCAGAACTACGGCGGTCCCCGTGCTAGAAAAATATGAGGCTGTTTGCAGATGATTCAAAATTTATTGGACGTGTTTTGAAATTCTCTAGAGGATAAGTGGATAATGGATGATTCTTGTTATTTAGTAGTAAATGTTATGAATGGTGGTAAAATGAGAAAAACAGTCGTCACAAAAATCTAGATGAAACAAGAAAGAAAGAAACGTGTCTGCAAAACATTTGGCAGAAACGATTGCGAAAGTATGTGGATCCAACTCCTCTTATGGAAGGGAGGTATGGATTCTTTTTTATTTAAACTTAAAGTAAATGGGTACAGTGGGTGAGGTAGATAATTTGCATAGAGCATGTTTGATAAAAAAAGGTGATAGGTTTAAATGGTAGAGAAGTTGTTAAATGTTTTGGATGATTAGAAAGCTGTTTAGGCTATTATTATTATTATTATTATTATTATTATTATTATTATTATTATTATTATTATTATTATTATTATTATTATCATCATCATCATCCAAATAGCAACCATAATTGAAAAAGCAGAATAATATAGGTCCAAAGGTCCCAATAAGGAAATAAGCAATCTAGCACAGTTAAATACTTTAGGGAGGTAATGAACAAACTGTTACTAGAAACATCAAATAAAACCAAATAAATGGGGAAATGATGCTCAGATGAACCTGTTCCCCTCCACCTGAAATAATAATTAACTCGCTTGGAATCTGTCAGGCCACATTAAGAGTGTGTTAAGAAAATTCAAACTTCGCATATTTCTTTTTTCTCTTTTTGTGGGTGGTGGTGTGGGTGGGCAAGGAAAGGAGGACATTGAAAATAGTAGATGGTATGGAAGAAGTATTGGAACGGAGGGGCATGAATTTACGGTGAACAACTTGGCATACGAGATGCCAGGCAGGCCTGATTTGCTGGTGATGAGCCATCATATTTGCACCCTTTCCCTAAGAAGTTGGGGCTCTAGTGGGCTGTTGTCAAGGAATCTTTTGGGATGTTTTGATACATCTTATCTAATTATATATATATATATATATATATATATATATATATATATATATATATAGAGAGAGAGAGAGAGAGAGAGAGAGAGAGAGAGAGAGAGAGAGAGAGAGAGAGAGAGAGATGTGTGTATATATATGTATATATATATATATATATATATATATATATATATATATATATATATATATATATATATAATGACAGGTACGTTGTTTCTGGGTAAAGTACTAGAGGGGGAACCCATTTCGATGCAACCAAGCTCTGTTATCAAATCACTACAAGATGAGAAGTAGTTGGTTGATGGTAGTCGCTATGGATGGACTATTCATTCTTTTTTATTTTTTTATACTGGCAGCACCAGATATTGATTCCTTGCCGATTTTAGTAAAAAGTTGTAACTTAAAAATGGAAGAAAGGCATGTTTTGCCTTTACTACTTCATTTAAGGAGAAAATGGCCCATAGGCTTAAAGAATTGTGATAAATATAATAGTTAATATTCCAGATTGTTCGTATTACTGTTATTCCAATTCGTACTATATGAGACATAAAACAAGGACACCGGTAGCGTAGTTCCGATAAAACTCTAAAGTACATGGAGGACCATTATTTATGCTAAAATGCAAACTCTACATTTTTTTTTCTAAAACAATACAAGCAGCACCTTTACTTACAGCGATCTTACTGTTGACTAGAATTAATTCCTTTATTCACGAAGGTCCCATCTATACATCTACTCATGTTCAAAGCTCTGTCCTTACCTCTTTTAAGGCCTCGATCAAATATTCATCGACTCCGACTTCCTTACGCTCGGTAGCACCATGATCCCTTCCAGCATATAAAGAGTATTTTTTACCCGTAATTAGGAGGCACGTAATAGCACGCAATGTGCACGCATACCAATTACGCAAAACGCATAGCCTCCAGATGGATCGCTCCAAATGCGGAGACGGAGTCCCTTAGCCCGTGTGACCTCTTATGGCATAAATTTGGCAGGAAATTATAGTGCTGATGAGATGATACTTGGTGGTATTTATGTTGCCTAATGGCCCACCAAGAAGCTGTTCGCTGCCGGCTGTAAGTCTCTCTCTCTCTCTCTCTCTCTCTCTCTCTCTCTCTCTCTCTCTCTCTCTCTCTCTCTCTCCGTTATATATTTTCATTTCCTATTCTTTTTTTTCAATTTCCTGTATTCCATATGCATATCAAAACACTGCAGAGTACATTGATCATTGGCGAAAGAAGTGCCGATCTAGTTATGATATACTTTATTATTTAGTAACCTAACATAATTAAGATAAGTTTTAATGTTGGCTCGAAGGAACAGTGGAGCGACAGTAGGCTTGCGCTTGCTAGGTCTGTGAATCGCTCTTGGATGAATGCCCATCAGTCCACCCATTGTACAATACCATTCTCTGCTGGTGTCAAGGAAAGGGAGCCATTGGGTTGGCAACAAGAAAGGTCATCTTTTCTGATGCTACCGATTTAAAGTGGAAAATAACACGGTGTGTGTGTGTGTATGTATGTATATGTATATATATATATATATATATATATATATATATATATATATATGTATGTGTGTGTGTGTGTGTGTGTGTGTGTGTATGTATGTATGTATATGTATATGTATATTATAGTGCGTATACCAAAAGCAAATTGACCCGAAGGTGTAAAATATATTTTCGCTTCAATTCTGTAAATTCGGATGGGCGTTCCTTGGCTCTTGTCATTTTAAATCGGCTTCGACCGACTACAGCCGAATTTCTGTCAGGTTTACAAATTGCTGCTTACGTCGGCTTTCTTGAGGTAGTTTGAAGAATCGAACTCCAATCTCCTTCGCCTTGTGTTTGAACTGGAGTCATTTCTCATGTTACACCACATGAAATAAGTGTGATTGTAATTTCACATTTGATGAATTAAAACATGGAAATTACTAAAGCATTTACGTAGAATGACAAGTTCATTAACTCTTTGGAACTTATAACATGATTGTATTTAAACGAAATTAGATTAATTTTATCGCCAAGATCCTATTTATTGATTAAAGGTAGCTCCTCCGGGCTAGTGCAGTGGTAACGGGTTTGCCTAGCATTCGCATGGCCGCAGATTGATCCCAGCCCGGTACCGTGAGTTTAAGCTGTTTACTGGGGAGACCACTTCTGTGGTTGGGCACCTCAGTAAGGGTTTGGGGTTCCCCGGCTGAAGTTCTGGTGACCATCTATTCAGACGAAACTGGAACTGAAACTAGGCACCTTTAGCTTTAGTAGGTGTAAAGCGAGTTTCAAGGTCTTGAGTTTAGTAGCAGGCGTTAAAAGGAAAGTGCTCTAATTTTTTGTATGTATGGTCATATGTCATATAACCAGACGAAGCTAATCGGTAAATGCAGATGGTCAACTCATCCAAAAATATAATTATTAGACAATTGGAGACCAAATCTTCCACGTATGATGAGGCTTTTATATTTTTGAGAGGGTTTTTTTGTTCATTGTGCTAACAGATGCGATTCAACAGATTTTGTTCCTTCTTATTAGGAAATCTAAAAAGTGTTCGAATTAAAAGTGCCGACTGAAAAATCGTTTGCAGTACACCTGGCATCTAACCACGTCAGTTGCGGCTCAAAATCCTTCGTCTTTTAATTTTACGACCAGGTGTTCGATGACCTACCCCCTTTTCTCTTTCTCCCCGCACCCTCCCCCTTCTCTCCACTCCTCTCCATTTCTAAATGTCAATCTTTTTCTCTTTCACTTACTGTTGAAGGTGAGACTTGTCTGTCTTTCTTGTGGTTAAGACTCATTTTCAGCTAAAGGTTGATATTTCTGTTGGTTTGTCTTGTAGATGGGTCTCTCTCTCTCTCTCTCTCTCTCTCTCTCTCTCTCTCTCTCTCTCTCTCTCTCTCTCTCTCTCTAAATTGAGATTCGTAGACGTGACCGCTCAACATCATTCAGTCAATGTCCGCAGCAGAAGCAGCCAGTGTGGACTAGCAGAGAACATCTTGGATCCCACAAAAGACTGTCCATTCGAAGCATAAGTCGCCTTTTCATTGGGCACAAGGAGGCAATTTACGGTGGATCTTTGAAAAGGCCTAAGGCCACACGAGTCGTCTTGTTTATTTCAAGGCATCCCGTTTCTTATATAAAGAAGAAAAAAAAAGATGAAAAATATAAAGAAAAGAAAAAAAAAAAAAGGATGAAAAGGAACATCGATGGAATGCGACGTCTAAGTTTAAAAAGAGATTTCCGAGAATTTTTCGAGTTACTGGTATGGCTTTTTCTTTCATGAGGCCTGTTTTTTTTTTCATATTTTCTTTTTCCATTCTTTCCAACGTTAATATCTGTGAATACAAAGTGGTGAGATGGAAAGTCTCATTTTTCAATATTGGTTTTCCTATAACGTAAACGGACAATAAGGAATAATGGTAGTGTTTTCGGCTAATGAAACCTCAGGATGCCATCATCTTGGACATAGTGTTTTTTTTTTTTATTATTATTATTTGTTTGTTATGTGTTTAATATGAATATGGTACTATATATGTGAAACCCCTATTTTTGTTAATGAATATTAACTATATTTTCTCAGTCGTTAGTAATGGATGGTTATGTCTTTATTTTTTTTTCGTAGAAAATGTATATACATTTATTGCATTTTTATATTTCGGTCTTTTCATAGATTGGTTTTACAACAGAAAGAGAGGACCTTGATCCCTCCAGTCTCTGTGAATGCATCTCTCAATTTTTGTTTTTACTTAAAAACTGAAAAGTACACTTTTGAGTAAATGCAGCGTGCAGAAAATAACGCAAAATGTCATTTAAATTTAGTACTATGGATTTGGAAAATGAAAAATTGACGGCATCGGACCTTAAAATTCGATTGCTATTTGTGACTGGTTGCGAGTATTTTCTATCATCATTATTACAACCCAAGTGGTTGATCTTACGTGC
>NC_090759.1:22053996-22103996 GCF_036898095.1 Palaemon carinicauda
TTAGATGTTTGTATGTGATCATAATATAATTATTTACGTATTTAATTTCTTTGTAATCTCTCTCTCTCTCTCTCTCTCTCTCTCTCTCTCTCTCTCTCTCTCTCTCTCTCTCTCTCTCTCTCTCTCTCTCTGGTAATAAATATCACCCACTTTTCATTGCCAAGTTAAAGAGATACAACGAAGACTGTTGATTAACCGACGAATGAAACTTTAGCTCTCATTTCGGCATTCTAGAGATAACATTTGAGGGATGAACTGTATCTATTTGGTTAATAATGAAGAAAAGATGTTGGTGATGATGATGAAGAAGAATCTTATTTGGTTAACTTTTTATTACATGGCCGCGCTGTGCGAGAGGTGTATAGATGGATTATAACGACGGGCATCTTATATACTCCAGGAGTGATTTTAAATGTTAATTGAAGCCAGTTTACGATGATAGAATGGAAGGATTCTGCAAAATTACCGCTGATGATGATTCAATGGTTGAATGAACTCCAGGTTTGGTAGTTCGAAGTCATCAAAGTTAAATAGGGCCTAGAGGAATTTGGCAGGGGAAGAGATTTTTCGAGAAATGTTAGGCATCGCTTCTAGGTAGTAATTGCAAGGCTATGATCTTCCTTTGAACCTTGGGGAGATATTTCTTATTGTAATCGTTTCGTCAAGTAATCAATGAAAATTGCCTCATTTGGAGAAACTTAATACACCGGATCGTCTTTCTCGGTAACTATTTCTTTACTCCGCCACGTTCTTACTCCTCATTTTCTTAACAATATTGATCATTTCCTCGGAATGCCATCTTATAAGCCCAACCCTTCGTCCTTTCCTGTTGTTGTTTTATTTCTTATTGTTTGATGAAAAATCAGCCTTAGATCTGGGATATTTGTGCTGAAAAAAAAAAAAAAAACACTAGGTAATCTTCCCCTTAGGCTTTTGCGCCTAAAAATTTCATTTGATGTTCTGCTTGCACACACAACCGGATGTTTTATACATAATCAGACATTTAAGTGTCTGATTCCTGTTGTTGTATCAAAAACAATTTCAGACTATTGCCTGAGAGGTTCGCCTAATGGATAATAAAACTTGAGCGAACGAATTTGAAAATACAGCGACAAACATCGAAGACTGAATTAATTTTACATATATCGTACTCAGGAAGCAAGAAAATTTCTACTTAGCCTCTTTAATTTCTTTTATCAGTTGAATATCTGTAAGACATTAAAAATTGATATTGTTCACTCAGATATTTTGTTTTAGGACATGAAAGATATTAAAAAGTTATTTTCAATTAGATCTTGAAAAAAAAAACTAGAGATCGTGCATTACGCCAGTCATTTCGATACCCTCACTATTTGTGCTATATTTTCTTTCACTTTTTTTTACATAGAAATCCCGAAAGATTGACGTCATCGTAGCTTAAAATAATAGCCAACAATCACCGTAATAAAAAGACTGTTAGCCATTAGCTGAAGGCGAGGACAGCGGTGACGGTCTCTCTCTCTCTCTCTCTCTCTCTCTCTCTCTCTCTCTCTCTCTCTCTCTCTCTCTCTCTCTCAAGTATTTTTAGTACTGTTCGTACTCCCGTGTTTAAGAACTCTCACTTTGAACTGCGCCAGGAAACGTGTGGAAATCCATTAACTTAAGGAATGATCTTAGAAAACTTATCTAGTCCATCTCTACCCCTAATAAAAACCCTTTATTCGACCCCCCCCTTTTCCCCTCCCCCTCCACATCCAGCCTCCCACATTTACCCCGTCGTATTTCAACCCATTAGAGAACCTAATGACAGTATTCGAGACCTCGCCTTTATTATGGTGGTCACACTTGTCATAGGCATTATGGTTAGAATCAATTTTCTCTGGCGCAGGCTAAGGGATCCTTCCACTTCGTCCTACGGACCGAGGATGAGAATAGGAGGAAGAGGAGAAGGACGTCGTGCAGACTCCCGAAGGTCAGTCACATTCGCTCTTGTCATTTTAAGGACATATTTTAGAAGATGATAAAGTAGGGGCCGTAAGTGCTATTCGTTCTGTGTTTTGACATGAGCACACAAATTGTGACTCTCTCTCTCTCTCTCTCTCTCTCTCTCTCTCTCTCTCTCTCTCTCTCTCTCTCTCTCTCTCTCTCTCTCTCTCTCATATATATATATATATATATATATATATATATATATATATATATATATATATATATATATATATATATATATATATATATATATATATATATATATATAATATGTATGTTTGTGTAGAGTATATATTTTCCCTAAGGTTTTTTTTGTATCTGACCATTACGTTTCCCTGTGATTTTATGCGCGCGCGCGCACACAAACACACACACACACACACACATATATATATATATATATATGTGTGTGTGTGTGTGTGTGTGTGTATGTATGTACGTATAGATATGTATGTGTGTGTGTCTGTGGATCTGTCTGTCTGTGCTTGCGCGGGCGCACTAATGATACAAAACACGCACGCAAAATACTTGCTGTTGTGCGCTGGGTAAAAAGAACCGATTATGATGGATATTTCTCATTTAATGTATCATCTCTCCAGTTCTCTTGTAGCTGGTAATTGAGCATCTAATCATTCTATTACCAGCGTTCGGAGCTATGATACAATCCATCTTCTCTGGCCTTGCCCTGGAATCATGTTCAAATTCGGACATTGGGTTCGGCTCCAGACGCGTCCATTATCAATTTACGAACTCGCTGCTGGAAGTTCGGGATTGTTTTTTTAAATGTTGTTCGATGTCTACTGGGATTCTTCTTTTTGTGTGAACGTAAGTGTGTGTATGTTATGTCAGGGAACACAGACATGTGTCTGCGGCAGGTCTTGCATACATAGGGCCTACATGCGCTTGTTTGTTAGTATGAGCGTACACCCGTGTATTACTTTTTGCTCTGGGGATTTTTGTGTTGCATGCAGGTATTATTACCTTTTTTTGTGTATGTAGAAGGCGCATTAATGGTTCTTGATCAATAGATTTGCTTTGACTATTTGTTTTATTTTGAAATTAGTGTATATTTTAATGATATTTTAGTAATCATATTTAAAATTTATCCTTGTATGTGGCCAGAAATATGTTCTAGTGGTGCCGTTATAGTAATTTATAATGATGCTAATAACAATAATCTAGCGATAGGTCTTATTCTGCAGATATCTCTTGGAATGGTCTTTTCGAAGTCTCCTATGAGGAAATCTAAAAAGATAATGCCAAACCAAGGACAGAATATGCAGACATTTTCCTCACAGAGATTACATAGCGCTGAATTGGTTAAACCATTCTTATGTTATTTGTTGTTATGATCCCAAATATTTCATCAGAGATCATCGAGATATTCTTGGACGTTTGAAGGCCAAACAAGAAGCGTTTATTTATTCCATTCAACGTATTGTTCGGATTCTGGTTTTGGTTTGGGATACACATGAGAAGAATATTCTTGTTGCATGTTATTGTTAGATATACAATAGATCAAAACACAGGGATGAACATATGAATCACAGATCTCATCTGATTAGATGATCTTTGATTCAGGAGAAAATATCGGATGAAAATATTCATGATTTGAATCCACTTGTTTTTCTTAAGTGTCAGAATCTCTTACGAAAAGGAGGGAACCAAGGCGATGACAGGAACCAATTACACTTTTAGTGATGAAAAGGGAGGGAACAAATGTGACGACAGGAATCAAATACTTTTAGTGATGAAAAAGGGAGGAACCAAGGCGATGACAGGGACCAATTACACTTTTAGTGATGAAAAGGGAGGGAACAAATGTGACGACAGGAAACAAATAGACATTTAGTGATGAAAAAGGGAGGAACCAAGGCGATGACAGGGACCAATTAGACTTTCAGTGATGAAAAGGGAGAGAACAAATGTGATGACAGGAACCATTCCAGTTTTAGTGATGAAAAGGGAAGGAACGATGGAGGTAACAGGAACCAATTAAACTTTTAGTTAAGAAAGGGGAGGGAACCAGTCTTATGACAGGAACCAATTAGACTTTAATTGTTGTGAAGGAAGGAATCAAGGTGACAACAGGCACCAATTAAACTTTTGGTTATGAAAATGGAGGGACCCAGTGTGATATCAGGAACCAATTAGACTTTTAGTGATGAAAAGAAAGGAAACAATGCGATAAAAGGAACCAATTAGACTTTAAGCGATGAAAAGGAAGGGAACCATTGTGATAACAGGAACCAATTAGACTTTTAGCGATGAAAAAGGAAGGAACCAAGGTGATGACAGGAACCAATTAGACTTTTAGTTATGAAAAGGGAGGGAACCAGTGTGATATCAGGAACCAATGAGACTTTTAGTGATGAAAAGAAAGGAAACAATGTAAAGAAAGGAACCAATTAGACATGTAGTGATGGAAAGGAAGGTAATCATTGTGATGACAGGAACCAATTACACTTTTAGTGATGAAAAGGAAGGAACCAAGGTGACAACAGGAACCAATTATACATAAATTATGAAAAGGGAGGGAACCGGGGTGATGACAGGAACCCTGTAGACCGTTAGTGATGAAAAGAAAGGAAACAATGTGAACAAAGGATCCAATTAGACATTTAGTGATGAAAAGGAAGGGAATCAAGGCGTTAACAGGAACCAATCAGAATTTTAGTGATAAAAAAGGAAAGAACCAAGGTGATGACAGGAGCCAATTACACTTTTAGTGATGAAAAGGTATGGAACTAAGGAGATGACAGGAATCAATTAGACTTTTAGTGATGAAAAAGGATGGAACCAAGGTGATGACAGGAACCAACTAGACTTTTAGTTATAAAAAAAGGAAGTGTCCAAGGTAATGATGGGCCACCAATTAGACTTTTAGTTATGAAAAGTGAGGGAACTAGTGTGAAGACAGGAACCTATTACACTTTTAGTGATGAAAAAGGAAGGAACTAAGGTGACAATAGGAACCAATTAGACTTCAGTTATGAATAGGGAGAGAACCAGTGTGATGACTGGGACCAATTAGATTTTTAGTGATGAAAAAGGATGGAACCAAGGGATGACAGGAACCAATTAAACTTTTAGTGATGTAAAAGGAAGGAACCAAGTTGATGCCAGGAACTAATTAGACTTTTACAGACGAAAAAGGATGGAACCAAGGTGGTGACAGGAATCGATTAGACTTTTAGTGATGAAAAGGAGGGAACTAAGTTGATGACAGTAACTAATTAGACTTTAGTCATAAAAAAGGAGGGAACCAAGGTGAGGGAAGGACCCAATTGTATTTTTAGTGATAAAAAGGAGGGAACCAAGGCGATGACAGGAATCGATTAGACAAATAGTGATAAAAAAGATGGAACAAAGGTGATAACAGGAACAATTAGACTTTTAATGATGAAAAGAAAGGAACCAAAGTGGTGACATGAACCAAATAGACTTCTAGTGAGGAAAAGGGAGAGAACCAAGGTGATGACAGGAACCAATTACTTACTTTGACGGCTGCTATTCCGGTCCCATACAGCAGGGGAACCCCACTCTCCACAGGACCTCCACTGTCGTTTTACCTCGTTCGTTCAAAGTATTTAACTTTCATATCGCGTATTGTTCATTTACTGTTAAATCGTCACTGTTGTATGACTGATGAAGTAAGAAAGTCTTCAGTTTCCTCTTGAAAGCCTTAATGTCTTCAACCATTCGGATGTCTCGTGGGAGCTTATTATATAGTCTCGGGGCCACATCTTTAAAGGCTCTGGAGCCTACAGTAGACACATATCTAGGTTCCAATAGTTCTTTTCTTTTGCATTTCCAATTATACCATTTAGGAGACGATATAATCTATTTATGTCTGTTGCTGCTTCGAGGATCTTTCTTTTATAATATTCACTTTTTTTTTCCTTCTTAGTAGGTAGCTATATTGACATGTAGCAGTTTTGTATTCTACCTAAGTACTTTCAGTTTTTGACCTATTCCACTTTCTTTCTTTACGTCTTTTTCCCTCTTTTTTCACCAAAGTGTCTCCATCAAACCAAGGAGATTGGTCTTTTACAGTTATAGTCTTTTCCATCGGTGGGCACATGGTATCATATTCACTTTTACTCACTTTATTAGCAGTTGTCGTAAGAGAGTTATTATTATTATTATTATTATTATTATTATTATTATTATTATTATTATTATTATTATTATTATTATTTTTATTACTACTTGCTAAGCTACAACCCTAGTTAGAAAAGCAGGATGCTATAAGCCCAGGGGCTTCAACAGGGAAAATAGCTGAGTGAGGAGAGGGAACAAGGAAAAATGAAATATTTAAGAAGAGAAACAATATTAAAATAAATATTACTTTTTAAACTATAAAAACTTTAACAAAACAAGAGGAAGATAAATAAGATATAAGATAAAACAGTGTGCCCAAGTGTACCCTCAAGCAAGGGAACTCTAACCAAAGACAGTGGATGACCATGGTACAGAGGCTATGGCACTACCCAAGATTAGAGAACAATGGTTTGATTTTGGCGTGTCCTTCTCCTAGAAGAGCTGCTTACCATAGCTAAAGAGTCTCATCTACCCTTACAAAGAGGAAAGTGGCCACTGAACAATTACAGTGTTGTTAGAAGAATTGTTTGGTAATCTCAGTGTTGTTAGGTGACGAGGACATAGGAGAATATGTAAAAAATAGGCCAGACTATTCTGTGTGTGTGAGTATAGGCAAAGGGAAAATGAACCGTAACCAGAGAGAAGGATCCTATGTAGTATTATCTGGCCAGCCAAAAGACCCCATAACTCTGTTGTGGTAGTATCTCAACGGGTGGCTGGTGCCCTGGCCAACCTTTAACATACTTAGCTCTCAACAGACGTTGGTCATCATGATTACAGGGAATATTGATAGCATCATTTACTTTCTTTGTAACTTCTACAATAAATACTGTAGAAGAAAAATTTGAATCATGTCTAAAGTTTTTCTTTACTAATGCATGTTTCTGAAGAGGTAGACTAAACGTAATAAGTTTGTGCACTGGGGAGATAGTACATTTCTCTTCAACTTTTATATCAGATCAATTATTATTCATGTCATCACTTAAAACTATGTCCAACATATGCCCAGGTTAAGTAGTTGTACAGTCGACATTATTTACTAGTCCATATGATTCTAATGACTCACTAAATGCCAAAGCGTCAGGATTTGATGCGTCATCCATGCAAAAATTGATGTCTCCACAGATAACTAATTCGTTTTTCTCCATGATAATCATCTCGATGAAAGCACAGAATTCTTCAAAAAATATACTATTGTTTGTTCTCGGAGGTTTTTAGACTGTTACAAAGGATATTTTTTTGTTTTTTGGCGAAAAGTTTATTTCTATATATTCAAAGCTTGTTACACTAGTTCTTTTCAACATTTTGAGATTTGAGCAACTTTTATGAATAAATAGTCCGACACCCCCACCAGACTTTTCTTCTCTCGGTATGTGAAAGGTGTGCGTGGGGGGTGTCATTTTAGTGACCTTTGCCTTGTCCAAGTTATTTAACGATGTTTCAGATAATGCTAGTATGTTCAAATATTTCTCGTTTATCAATTCTCGAATTTGAATAGTCTTATTACCTACAGATTGTGTATTTACATAGCCACAGTTTATGACATCCTTAGTAACCATGATCAGTATTTTCTGCAAGACTTTTCAATTCTAAGTCATAAGCTTTGCATTCTCTAGAATTTACTATGTGGTCACTTGGTTTGTTTAACTTTGTGTAGTTTATACACTTTGACGCTTGCGAACTACACTCCTTGGTGAAATGCTTTCATGAACATTTCCCTACAGATTTTATCATTTATCATCATTCTTAGACTAGCAATCTTTTTCAAGATGTCCATACCTCATATAGTAATAGCAGATGATCACGTGGAACCTAACACGCATGTTATAAGTACCCCATCGTAACGAAACGTTGTCTCCATTATCATGAATAGCCCTCAGAACTTCCGGATCACATTTCAGTACATAGTTGGTCGCGGCACCCGAAGCATTTTTCTTCAGGACTACACTTATCTTCTCTTCTATATTTTGGATTTGCTCCAGGCAGCGATTTCTTTTAATCAAAACATTTACTACATCACCTTCATCATTGTATACATTGCATATCATTATTTCTGGTTTTAGTTTTCCCATTGTTCTCGTTTCAGTGTCAGCAACCAATGTCAGAATTTTGTTTGCCGCCTGTTCTCTGATCGTTTTGTTTGCAAAGTTTACAACAACATTTCCATTCGTAGTTGACCTCGTGTTAAGTATAGGAATGTCTTTAGGTGCCTGTTCAACCTCACGTTTTCTTTCAGTAACTTCAGTTGTTGTATTTGTTGATTTAATTACCAACAGATTTTTTTTCCTTAACTTTGTCAGCAAATGTCGTTTTCTCCGGGTTTGGGCCCATCAATGTTTAAATTGTTGCCTTAGGTGATTCCTTATTCATGGCAAGAATGTCAACTTTTTATGAGGTCAGTAGTCTGGGTGGAATTTTTCTGCGTGTGCGCTAAGGTCCGCAAGTTTGTTTTCCAAGTCATCTTGTTCGTTCAGAGCCAATTCTCTCATATTGACGTCTTCCTTTAATTTTGATATTAATAAATTTGCTTGTCTGGCTTCACATATGCAGTGTGGGAATAACAAATCTAGGTTATTCCGTTCATTATCAGTGATGCCTGTCACTATATATACACATTTCTTATGGTAGAATTTATTGCATTTACATACTTTACATTTTTTCCGGTTTCTATCCTTGGTTGTACATATGAGGCAGAAATGGTTAGGGACAGACATAGTGTACTATTTCTTATTACTTAGGTTTCTTCATAAGATTAATTAATATCTTTTCAATGATATTCTAAGCGAGAAACAAAAAGCTAAAACACGACTCAGGGCGAGTGTGTAACTGTCCACACTCTAGCACACTCAAAGTGATGAAAAAAGAAGGAACCAAGGTGATGACAGGAACCAATTAGACTTTTAGTGACGAAAAAGGAACCAAGGGGATGACAGGAACCAATTATACTTTTAGTCATAAAAAAAGGAGGGAACGAAGGTGATGACAGGACCAAATTAGACTTTTAATGATGAAAAGAAGGGAACCAAGGTGATGACAGGAATTGATTAGACAAATAGTGATAAAAAAGAGGGAACAAAGGTGATAACAGGAACAATTAGACCTTCAATGATGAAAAGGAAATAACAAAGTGGTGACATGAACCAAATAGACTTTTAGTAACGAAAAAGGATGGAACCAAGTTTATGACAGGAACCAATTAGACTTTTAGTCATAAAAAATGAGGGAACTAGGTGATGACAGGAACCAATTAGACTTTTAGTGATGAAAAGAAGGGAACAAATATGATGACAGGAATTGTTTACACAAATAGTGATAAAAAAAGAGGTAACAAATGTGATAACAGGAACAATTATACTTTTAATGATGAAAAGGAAGGAACCAAAGTTGTGACATGAATCAAATAGAGTTCTGGAGGTGAAAAGGGAGGAATCAATGTGATGACGGGAACCAATTAGACTTTTAGTGATGAAAAGGAAGGAACTAACGTGATGACAAGAACGAAATAGACTTTTAGTGATGAAAAAGCGGGTAACAAAAGTAATTACATGAACCAAATATACATATAGTGATGAAAAGGAAGGAACCATGAGGATATGACAGTAACCAAATAAGACTTCTAGTGATGAAAAAGGATGGAACCAAGGTAAAGACTGGTATCATTTAGACTTTTAGTGAGAAAAAGGAGGGAACCAAGGGTATGTTAGGAACCAATTAGGCTTTCAGTAATGAAAAGGGAGGTAACCAAGGTGATTATAGAAACCAAATAGACTTTAAATGATGAAAAAGAAGAGAACCAAAGTAATGACTGGAACCAATTAGTGATGAAAAAGGAAGGAAAAGGGTGATGACAAGAACCAATTAGACTTTTAGTGATGAAAGAGCATGGAACCAAGTCTAGGACAGGAACCAATTAGACTTGTAATGGTGAAAAAGGAGGTAACCAAAGTGATGAGAGAAACAAGTTAGACTTTTATTGATGAAAACGATGGTAACCAAGGTGATTATTGAATACAAAAAGATTTTTAGTAATGAAAAGGAAGGAACCGTGATGATGACAGGAGTCAATTGGACTTTTAGTGATGAAAAGGAGGGAACCAAGGTGATGACTGAAACCAATTAGACTTTCATTTATGAAGAGGAAGGAACCAATGTGATGACAATAACTAATTAGACTTCAAGTGATGAAAAGGTAGTGAACCAAGGTGATGCCAAGAACCAATTAGATTTTTATTAATGGAAACGTGGGTAACTCAGGTGATTACAGAAACCAAAAAGACTTTTAGTGATGAAAAAGAAGGAACCATGATGATGACAGGAACCAATTAAACTTATTGTGATGAAAAGAGGGAACTATGGTGATGACAGGAACCATTTGGACTTTTAGTGACAAAAGGATGGAAACAAGATGTTGACAAGAACCAATTAGCGTTTCAATGATGAGAAAGGAGGGAACCAAGGTGATGACAGGAACTAAATAGGTTTTTAGTGATGGAAAGGATGGAACCAATGTTATGACAGGAACCAATTAGACATTTAGTGATAAGAAAGGAGAGAACCAAGGCGATGACTGGAGTCCTTTAGACTTTTAGTGTGAAAGAAAAGGGAACCAAGGTGATAATAGGAACCAATTAATCTTTTAGTAATGAAAAAGGAGGGAACCAAGTTGATTATAGGAACCAAATAGACTAATAATGAAAAGAAGGGAACCAATAACAGGAACCAATTAGACTAATAGTGATGAAAAAGGAGGCAACCAAGGTGATAACAGGAACCAATTAGATTTTTAGTGATTGAAGCAATGCAACCAAAGGTGAAGACAGGGACCATTTAGACTTTCAGGGATGAAAAAGGAGGGAACGAAAGTGTTGACAGGAACAAATTAGACTTTGTGATGGAAAAGTAGGTAACTGATGTGATATTAGGAAGCAAATAGACTTCGGGACAAAAAAGGAGCCATGATGATTACAGGAATTAATTAGACTTTAGTATAAAAAAGGAAAGAATCATGGTGGTGATGGGAACCAATAAGACTTTTAGTTATAGAAGGGAGGGAATCAAAGGTGATGACAAGAACCAATTAGACTTTTAGTGGTGAAGAAGGGGGCAACCAAGGTGATGAAAGGAACCAATTAGACTTGGTGATAAAAATGGAGGGAATCAAGGTGATAGGAAGAATCAATTAGACTTTTATTGATGAAAAAGGTGGTAACCAACTTGATGGTAGGGAACCAATTAGACTTTTAGTTATGAAAAAGGAGGGAATCAAGGTGATGGCAAGAATCTTTTAGATTTTTAGTAATGAAAAATTAGATAACCAACTTATGCTGACCAGATTTTCATTTTGAGACGTGAGACAGCTATGGGTATAATAAAGAACTCCACTTTTGAGTGCATAGGAGGACTATGAATAAGTCTTTGATAATGTGCACCGACTAATTCTAGTAGATTTATTTAAGTGTATTTATGAGCGTAGCAAGTGGAAAGTTAATGTTAGTGGAGTCCTATCTCTAATGAATTTCTAGTGAACAGTGCAATACTCCTTGGGAATGTGTTGTCATCTATGTTTTTTTTATCCTCCTCATGGATTTTTTAAAGCATAGAACAGTTGGTGATGGTGCAGAAGGATTGGACTGGATTGGTAACAGGAAATTAGCTGATGAGAATGGAATATGCAATTGAAGATGAAATATTGGAAGGAGAAAGATTTAATGAGGTGGAATCATTTGAATATTTAGGAACTATGATATCTAATACAGGATCTTTAGAATTTGAGTTTAATGAAAGATTGAAAAAAGCTAATTAGACATTGGCTAGGTTAAGTAAAATTTGGAAATGAAATCGCCTGAAATTACAATAAAAATCAGGCTATATATCAGTTTAGTGAGATCGCTGTTACTTTATGGAATGAGTCGTGGTATGACCATGAAACAATATCCAACAGATATTGCAGATTTAAGAACAAAGCTCTCAGAAGAATATTGCAAGTTGAAACCCAGGACAGGGCTATAAATGAAACTATAAGACAGATTACTATAGAGCCAAATGTATATGAGATCATGATGAGGAGTAGAAGGAGATGGTTTGGGCATGCTCTTCACACTCCCCAGGAGCGATTAGTACACTAAACTTCCATCTGGGCGCCACAAGGCACTGGAAGAGTTGGAAGATCCAGGCCTACATGGCTGAAGAGTTTGAAGCGTCAATTAGGAGATGATGAATGGAGTATTGATTTAAAAGCTCAAGATAGAGACGACTGGCGAAGTCTAGCCGAGGCCCTTTGCGTCAATATGCGTAGGAGATTATATATTATATATAATATATATATGTGTGTATGTATATATATATATATATATATATATATATATATATATATATATGTATGTATATATATATGTATGTATATATATATGTATGTATATATATATGTATATATATATATATATATATATATATATATATATATGACTACTCAAGTTTAGACACCTAATATATGTTGATATATTGTCCAACATCTTGTTTATTAACACCAGATGAAACAAATGCTTGCTTGCTTGCGAACCACCTTGAATTACCAAATCTTCGAGGTAACGTAGATAGGTGGTGAGTAAATTTTAATATGAAATCAACTTTGGGCATATATTTCACCTACTTAAATGGGTCCTGATTCTTAGTGGGAACAGATAGAAATAAAGGGTATATTTTATTGAAAGTAAATGTCTAATTTTATGAAAAGAAAGGCAAGGGAAAATAAGCAAAAAACTATTATTGTGGACTTTCTTATACTTATGTTTTATTGTTATATTATTATTCTTGACTCACGCACGAATTTGCTGAGTCAGAGAAAGAGGCGGAAGTTTATATTGCGACCATGTATGAGCACTGATGATGGAGTTTGATTGCACTAGGTAGGGTAAAACACTCATTGAATTCGTATTCGATTTATGCGTTACGTGAAAAACATTTTGTAAAAAACAGACATTAAATTTGGTAGAAAAATATCTATCCAAAAGACTATTCCGTTACGCGAATGCACTAAGAGATATTAATGAAAGTTCATTGAAATGGAAATTGAGGGTAATAATAATAATACCTCTTCTTCAAACAATATTTTAATTATTAACACATTTGGATCGTACCATTGGTATAATGTAGATTTTTCTCTGATATGTCCATTATCATGTTGAGATGGTAAATATATTATGGAGTTCATTTCTAAACTCTTATGCAATTGAGGCGTTTATTTACTGATGTATTTCCTTAGACTGGCGCCACAACATCTAAGGCCATCGTACCCATAGAGTTATTATTATTATTATTATTATTATTATTATTATTATTATTATTATTATTATTATTATTATTTGTATATTATTTTTTTTATTTTTTATATATTATTATTATTATTATTATTATTATTATTATTATTATTATTACTAGCTGAGCTATAACCCTAGTTCGAAAAGCAGGATATTATAAGGCCAAGGGCTCCAGGATGGAAAAATAGCCCCGTGAGGAAAGGAAACAAGAAAATAAACTACAAGAGAAGTAATGAACAATCGAAATAAAATATTTCAGGAACGGTAATATTAAAATAGATCTTTCATATATATACTATAGAAACTTAAAAGAAAAAGAAGAGAAATAAGATGGAATAGTGTGCCCAAGTTTACCCTCAAGCAAGAGACCTCTGCCCCAAGACGGCGGAAGACCATGGTACTAACGTTTCTGGCTAGAGAACAATGGTTTGGTTAGTGCCATTAGTTATAGGCCTTTTCCAGCTTAATTTTTTCCCATCTTTTTGCTCTCCCTCCTTTTGCTTTTACTTCGTAGTGTAACTGCAGCGTTCTCTCTCCATTCCATTATGGCTCTGAATGGTCTCATGGGCACCAGCGCCTCGCTGTTTAGCCCAAATTCATAAATCCAGTCAAATCGTGTATCATGTGAACGAACTAAAATAAAGAAAACCATTTTGAATGAGTTATTCTAACGTGGTCTTTTCCTTGATCTGTAAGCAAAGTATAGTATCGATGTCAGGAATTTAAGATTTCTTAAACGAAAAAATGCGTATTTACTATTTCTCCAAGAAAACTGAACACTGGTTGACTCGTATATACTATTAGAGCTGCAAATGTTTTTCTGAAGACATATTAGTAATTGGATTCCATCAACATGCGATGGAACTTTACGAGGATGACCTTAGTTTTCGTGGAGTTTTCAGCCACCCTTAGCTAGGTGTTTGCTTAATTGATGTTTACCGAAATTCATTTTTATGATTCTTTGTACCCGAGGTATGATCGAGTAACGTCAAATGCAAGAGTCTGATGAATTTTGCTATCATATTCTAACTCATTAAAATCTCTCTCTCTCTCTCTCTCTCTCTCTCTCTCTCTCTCTCTCTCTCTCTCTCTCTCTCTCTCTCTCTCTCTCTCAGGAGAATCGAGGCTCGTCGCGCCTCGCAAACTATCCGTGTGGCACATTCGGTAATCTTTATCCTTTTTGATTATAGAAATATTAATTGAGATATGATTGCCCCGCGTTCGAAGTCCGTTTAGTGTCACATATATTAAATTGATAATTTTTTTTTGCGGCAAATGCAAATGAAAATAATATATTTTTGCACAGTGAGGCTCCGTTGAGCGTTGCGGAATTTTAATGCATCGAACTGACGTAAATTACTTTTTACTCAAAAGCAGCCAAGCATGGCAGGCCAATTAAAGGTCCAATTTATTGTCTTGGGTTCTATGTGGTGTGCGGGGAAGGGTGGGTCTTGTGAGGGGGGAGGGGGGATGGGGCCGTTGGAAGATTTGAAAGAACTGCCATAAGATTTTTACCCCGAAATTAATAATGATTAGATGGAGGAAGATGATGGATTTGATGATTGCTAATGAGGTTATAGGAATTTTGAATTCCTTAGAACCAAATATAATTACAGTTTTTCCAGATTATTATTTTTTTTTTCGAGATGATAGCGTCGGAATATAAATTGTCTTATTATACATTTAAACAAAGACTATCCTAAACTAGCAGACGGATAGTTGAGGTTTTATTAACGATTCTAGCTTCAGAGGAATATTTTGACGATGATACTTTTTATATTAAAATTTTTACGTGTGCATACAATTAATTTTTTTTTTTCTATCTTGGGTTGCCATTTTGAAACCTGAGTGAAGTATTACCCATCGGAAGAGAATTGTAGAATGTCCTTAAAACATCTTCTCTTGCCTGAAATGAAAATACGTTTCAATCGTTATAGTTTGTTTGTAACTTCATTTCTGAATTACGGTTTTGAGGTTAACAGAAGGAAAATTTATTTCCCAGTAACACTTCCGCAACTGCACTGTATGATTTAATTTGTTTTTCTCCTCCAATACTCTTTGACCCATTTCGCACCCTTTTCGAGAAAATCGCGCGACCAGATAATCCATGGAATGAACAGCTGTCTGCTAAGGCATGAATCTTGCAAAGCATGCGAACGATGATGCATGCTTGGCGATGCCCAATCCACTCCTCCGCACCCACATCCCACTACCCAACGATGCCTGCCCGCACTGCAAAACGTCATTAACAATGCAACTTGCATTCGGAATCATAAAGAGTTGCGTTTATGCAGTCAGCAATTATACAGCCTCGCAATCCATCAGTTTTAATGATATTAGAAGCTCGGGCACATATGGCTGACCCGGGCTTGAAATCCGCTGATCAGTTGGTGGGTGGGACCCCTCGGTAGGGCGTTTTCCATTTTTAAAAAGGGACTGAATTCGGTGGCAAGACGTTGCATATTGATTTTCGTCCATTGTAGGAGGAGAAGAAGAACGCCAACTTTATTTGCCTTGTATCATGGATGATGTTGAATGACTTTTTAATTGCAGTGGATATTCTAGTTTTTGTTTGTTACGTGCTTCATATTCATTATTATTGTTACTGATATCTCGGTGATAGAGAAAATATAGAGTGTTGTTTACACACTTATTTTGTGTGTTTGTGTTTGAATGTGCATTATATATATATATATATATATATATATATATATATATATATATATATATGTGTGTGTGTGTGTGTGTGTGTGTATATATAGATATGTGTATATATATATATATATATATATATATATATATAGAGAGAGAGAGAGAGAGAGAGAGAGAGAGAGAGAGAGAGAGAGAGAGAGAGGTAAATGTATATACAACATATACTTAATAATAATAATGAAAAAAATATGATTATTTTAAACCTCAAGCACGTAACCAATTTGTGATTTCCATACAACCTAGAGCATAGAGGTTACATTTAATAAATGTGTCATTGTCATTTGCCATAGAAGAGGGTTTTCCACCATTTTCTGGACCGTGTCTGACGCGAAGAACCAGGAAATGTATAACAGCAACATCTTTTCACAAAAGGGGAGATGGTTCACAACCATCCGGTTGTGCGTCTTGAATCTCTTGGACTGCCTAAATGGTACCACTTACTACAGTCGTCAAAACAGGCATTGTAAATTGTATGACTACCGTTAGCCTGATAAGGAGGCTTATCTTGTATTTAGGTGGTGCTTTCTTCCACCCAGGGGTTCACAACCCTCTCTAGGCTCTGTTATGCCATGATACAGTTAGGCACAGAAATTTATGGCACACATTGCTCTGAGGATAGGCACCCTATCACACCCTTATTGTGCGGCCAGTAACGAAATCGATTGTGTAGGTAGGGAGAGGTGATGGGCGAGAATACACATAGGAACTCGTTGTACAGTAAGGGTGTGAATGGGTGCACCTCAAAGAAGCTTTGCAAGAAAATCCTTTGACCAAGTATACATGGTGCATCAGTGTTCTAGTCTGTTGACACTTCCTAGGGCACCGATGTAGTACTTTGGAGTTTAGTGACGTCGATTCAGTTGTCAATGGGTGTAGTAGCTGGAACTATTTTATTACTTTTCTATTATTTTTAATCAGCATTGAATTCTTTATATATATATATATATATATATATATATATATATATATATATATATATATATATATATATATATATATATATTCTTCAAACAGTAGTAGTTGCTCGCATCAACTTTTAGAGTTCCTTCTTTTGCTTCTCCTCGGACCATCATTAATCAAGATCATTCACCATCAGTCAGATTGGATTTACATCAATCACTGTCATGTTCTTTGACGTTAAATAATTTCTTTATCTTTAACATCGAAATTCTGTGTATATCTTTCTTAATTTTGTTAAACAGAATTTGATTAATAGAAACTATTTACAAACATTTTTTGAGATTATTTAACACACATGGTAGGTCAAATTTCGATATCAGTTGATATTATTAGTGTGTTTTTTTTTTTTTTTTTTTTTTTTTTTTTTTTTTTTTTTTTTTTATGAGGTAGTGAGCCTTCCAAAATGGTTGAGTCTATTATGAAGAGAATATTTTTTAATGATTTTTTAGATCCGAGTATATTGCATTACTTATAAGGTCAATCTGAGTTGCCGAAACTGAGAGAACAAGCCGGAATATGAAAGACTTGGAAAAGATTTTATAAATGAGAGGCAAGTCTTTCACTTATAAGTAAGACAATAAATAGTTGTTTAGGGTTAGGAATCACATTAAGCGACTGATTAAGGTGTGGATTAATTTTTGATATGTGAAATAAAGATTTTCAGTTCTTGTCTTGCACCAGTTTAATAACATCAATTAATGCAGCTTTTGTGTAGCCTATTATTTGGGATACCTAATTTCCCTTTTTTAGTGAATGGTTCAGCCTATTGTTAAGTCTTTATTAACTGAAACCTTTCCTATTGACGAACATCAGGGAAGTGTTTGGTTTAACTTGTTTTTGTAATTAAGTCGTCTCTAGTAAAGTTTAAATTAGATTTTTTCATCCGTTCAGCTTGGTGAAAATTTTCAAACCCCTCAAACCATTTGTTACGTTCGTTTACATTATACATTTTAAGCTTATTGAGGCCAATTAGAATAATTATAATCAAACCTTCTGAATAATCACTAGATAAATAAAACCAAACTTGACAGGTATGATGCTTAGAAGGTGAAACCCTTTCTACACATTGCAAATAGTTTAGAATCGGGTAATGGAAATAAGGAAAATTTTTTCATAATGAATTTCTCTTCACATATACTGAATTTTGTTTTTCTTTTACCAAATTCTGATGTGAGAAATGATGTGGTCATCATTAAACCTTGCCTGGCCCTCCTTGGTGTCCTAGCTTGGGTGGAGAGGGGCCTTGGGTGCTATTCTTATGTATATATGGTCAGTCTCTAGGGCATTGTCCTGCTTGATAGGGCAATATCACTGTCCCTTGCCTCTGTCATTCATGAGTGGCCTTAACCTTTAAATATACTTTTTCTTTACACTAAAATCTTATAATATATTCGGGGCCACATAAGTTATTTTAAAAAGTACTTAACTTTTTATTGGTACCCGATGTTCCGAGAGATCAAGTGGTTATCATCATGTTAGAAAATAATACCGGAACTTATTTAAATATTTTATGTTGCTCTCAAAGAACAATACACTGCCATTCTCTAGTACGCTTTTTATTAGAGATATTTTCGTTTGAGCGCCTTTTCCTTTAGCTATTGCCTATTTAAGGGATATAACTTTAGAACGATTATTGTTAAGTGAGAGATTTATTTAAAAGTTATAAAAAAGTAGAATGAAACTTGAAGGAAAAACTTGAAAAAGGTAAATAAAGAATACAATTTTATTTAGTTCATTCATAAATGAAAATGAGAATTGTGACAAATTAAAAAAAAAACAAATTTATTGAAAAAATTAAAAAGCTAGACAAAATTTTTTAGTCTAAATGTTTATTTCGAAGTTGTAAGAGCAACTTCGGAAAAGGACTAAGAGTATCATATTGTTTCTTTGTTGAAATAAATGATTCAATGCCATGTCAATGAGAGAATGACGGATCTGGTAGGTGGCTAGGGCACCAGCCACCTGTTTCGATATTACCGCTAGAGAGTTATTGGATCATTTGACTGGCCAGACAGTACTACATTGGATCCTTCTCTCTGGTTACGGTTCATTTTCCCATTGCCTACATACACCGAATAGTCTGGCCTATTATTTACAGATTTTCCTCTGTCTTCATATACACCTGACAACACAGATTACCAAACAATTCTTCATCCCCCCCAAGGGTTACTGCACTGTAATTGTTCAGTGGCCACTTTCCTCTTGGTAAAGGTAGAAGAGACTCCTTAGCTATGGTAAGCAGCTCTTCTAGGAGTAGGACACTCTAAAATTAAACAGTTGTTCTCTAGTGTTGGGCAGTGCCATAGCCTCTGTACCATGGTCTTCCACAGTTTGGGGTAGAGTTCTCTTGCTTTAAGGTACACTCAGGCACACTATTCTGTTTTATTTCTCTTCCTCTTGTCTTTTTATGGTATAATAGTTTATATTTGAAATATTTATTTTAATGCTGTTACTGTTCTTAAAATATTTCATTTTAATTATTATTTATTATTATTATTATTATTATTATTATTATTATTATTATTATTATTATTATTATTGCAAGCTAAGCTATAACCCTAGTTGGAAAAGCAAGTATGTTTTATTTCCTTATTTCCTTTCCTCATTGCGCTATTTTCCCTGTTGCATCCTGCTTTTCCAACTAGGGTTGTAGCTTAGCAAGTAATAATAATAATAATAATAATAATAATAATAATAATAATGATAATAATGATAATAATAGAAACAACAACGAATGGAAATCTTCCACCCTAGAGACAGCGCAGCGCTGTCTTTCCGGTGCAGATGTACGTCAAACAGTACAAGTTTTCCACCACTTTTTGAACTATTTACAAATTCCATAATGGGCGGAAAGAAGAATTTTATAACTAAATAAGAAATATTAGTGAAACAGTATAACAGAATGAAATACAAAATACGGTTTTTATAGTGTTTAACCAAAACTTAGCTGCTAATATTTTAAACAACGTGCTATTTTTACATAAATTCTATCGTTCTTAAATGGTTCGTTTAAAGCAATGATGTACTAAAATTACCTGTATATTTAAACTACCATTTGTCGCACTAATTATTGAATATGGCTCTTAATTACATCGTTCTAACTTACAGTAAGTCGCTCATATGCAGATATCGCTTTGGTAATTGTCGTTCTAAAGCATGAGCGCCGAGCAATAAATGTAAGGATAAAGAGAGAGAAAGGAATATCGTAAAAAAAACACACCCACACACATTGATGGTTATAATATATATTCTCTGGTGTTCTCCGTTCGCTCTGTACTTCCTTGTCTTTTCATTTCAGGATAACCATAATCCAGGGATATATGAGAGTTTAAATTGTTTCATCTTTGAGCTTCAAATTAATTTGAGTAGAAATTTGTTTTTACCAGTTAAACATCACCTGAAGATGTCATTTCTTTAATTTAATCCCATCCAAGCTTAAGTTTAATGAAAAGTGAAAGTTCAAATTCTTTTCTGTTTAAGATAAGCGAAATCGAGTGGCTTTGGGAAAACAAGATGGAATTTTTGTATTCAAGTTGACTTGTTGAATGCAAAGACGTGATTGTTGTCATATGAAGACGATTCTTAACTTCGACATCATGGCTTTCCTTAATTGTTTATTCTCATACTCCTTTTTAGGATAAATTACCGTTTATCTATGTTTACTTGGTTATTTGATTATTTCTTTTATATATAAATAAGATTGCCATTATTATCTTAATATTTATTTTGGTATTTACTATTATTATTTAATAATTACACATTTAGATTCATTATTTGATAAATGCCATTGTACAGTATGTATTTATTTTATAATCGGATCAGTACATTTATTAAATGTGTTAATTTCATCTCGGCGTCAAGAGTTACGATTTATTTGCTCTTACATATAATTTCAACTTAGCTTATCCCAAGTACTGAAGTTAGAATTTTACCCCATTTCAACACAAAGTTCATAGAGGTACAGGTTCACATTATATCTTGTTCATATTTTTATCAAATGAAGGTTTAGGTACAAGCTAAGTGACGAAGAAACTTAGCATATTGATAAACAAAGGATCAAGGTCCTCTTCTCAAGTCGTTTTTACCATATTATGAACTCATCATGTTTATTCTTTTCTAAAATTGCAATTATACACAAGATCTCTTTTATTAATTTTTAGCAATATAAAACTTAGTCACGGATTTGATTTCTGTCCTTGAATATGAATTATTCATCATATTATTCATTTTGGTGGGGATATCCTGGGATCTAAAGACAGAGAGATATATATAGTCTATTCTAAGATATAATTTTGGATTATTTTTTATGCTCAAGTTGGTCGGTTGGGACGAACATCTGATTGCGAAACTAGCCCAAGTTTCAGCAACGTAAATTATCGTGATGTAATTAACTACTTGTCTTCTGTGTCATGATTTCAATTACATTTTCATGAATTATCCGAAGTATCGCATGCAATTTTGCTTCCAAAAACCATAACTCATTGGAAAGAGAATTAAAAAATTCCTTAATGAACCAGGAATGTTAGAGACATGGGAATAAACTCACATAAGAAAAAGTTAACTTCGTTACACACACACACACACACACACACACACACACATATATATATATATATGTATGTATATCTATATATATATATATATATATATATATATATATATATATATATATATATATATATATATATATATATATATTGGTTGTTTGTGTGTGAGTGTGGGTGCGTATGTATGTGCATGTTTTTTTTTGTTAATGAATGGAGTATCAGTATGTATTTGCAATTGTGAAGAATAGCAATTTTCTTGTTTAAACATTTTCTTCTATATATATGTATGTATATATATGTATATATATATATATATATATATATATATATATATATATGTATATACATACTTGTATATATATATATATATATATATATATATATATATATATATATATATATATGAATATTTATATATATTTATATGTAAATGAGTTTATATATGTGTGTTATTGATATGTTACATTGTAATATTAGGTTATTTATCGTAACATTGGACATTTTTGAATCAAGAATAATTGGGTCTGAGCAACTAAGAGAATATTTCCTAGTGAAGGGTTTTTTAGTGGAAGGTGAATGGAAACAAATGTGAAATTCAAATAGATATGATTAATTTTGACTAAAGATATTTCAAGGAAGAGAATGTAAATCCATCAGTAGAAAATAGCGACAATGATATTTTGGTTTTGAGAAGGGAAAACTTTTATTGACTTGCTTTGGAAAATGTGAAATCGTGCTTTTGCTACGCTATTTAAACACGATTGTGAAATTGTGCTTTTGCTAGGCTATTTAAACACGATTGTGAAATCGTGCTTTTGCTAGGCTATTCAAACATAAAGGTAAGTGGCTTAGAAAGAGATGATAGGTATGGAGTTTCTGGAGCAAATAAGATTGGAGATTCTTATAAAGATGATTTGACAGATGATTGATGAATCTACTTGATTTCCATGGAAAAATATTCCAACTGGAATACGGCTTGTACTTTTTTTTTTCTCAATAGTTCATAACAAATAAAGAGCTGGATAATAGATGTAATGGGGAGAAGAAGATTTGCTGCAGATATATTATTCATTGTTACTTTAATCAAGTGATTCCTAAAATGAAGATATGTTCAAATTGAAGAAAAACAGGACGAAAATTTTCTGTTAATGTAATGTAGACTAATAAATGGGGTAAAAATAAAGTGAGATAACATGGTGGAAATGAATGAAAGTTTCGTAGGGGGTGTAGAAATAAAAGTTGAAGCAGTGTACAGATTGGTGCTAAATTTGTGAATGGCATTATTTCGTCCTCATTGAGTGTTTATGTTTATGAAGAGTAGGAAGAAAGAATTTAAGCTGTGAAATAGAAATGAAATAGAAAAGTTATTATTTCTGGTGTAATTGCAGTAAAAATGAGAGCGTCATCATTGAGTGGAAAGTAAAATAGAAATTGAGAGGAAAGGAGGGTTTGTAATGCTAAGGATTGGAAGGATGAAGGAAAACATACTGTAAAGGGAAGAAAATGTAGTGGAAAGATTAGTTCTAAGAGTAAGGCATAAAAATGAATAGATATTCAGTTTGACGAGATTGATTTTCTGGGTTAGGGAGTTCGGTGAAAATTTTTTAAAGATTTATTTATGAATGTTAGGATTGAATAACCCAAGAGTACTGTGGGGTTATGAAACTGATTGTAGGGTTGATGAAACTATTTGTCATGCTGTGGAATTGTGGTGTAAATGTGAATGACTGGTAGTTTAGTGTAGTTGGAGTATATCTGGATGAAGGTGTTCTAATATAAAATATTAATTGTTCACTTGAATAAGACTGAATGTGATAAAGATGGCTGTAGGAATGATAAGGGTGGCTTATTATTCAGGAAGCTGTATGACAATATTTCGAAAGTGACAGTAAGACAGACAATAGGGATCATAGAGAACGGTATTTGGATTTAGACAAGGAATAGGCTATGTAAATTGGAATTTGATTTAAAGGATGGAAGTGAAGTATGTGTTTGAGTATGTAGAAGAGAGACTTATTACTTTGGAATTAACGTAAGTCTAAGACGACGGTGTAATATGGGAGGACTCAAGAAGTCAGAGAAAGGACATGGTAAAAGATAAAAAGTTATGTGATAGTAAAATAGGTTATGTATAGAATGAGGATGTATAAATATAGTACAGTATTGATTTGGGTTAATGAAGACTCATCACAGAAGCTGGGGTATGAAACTTGAAGCATTTTCAAGAAGAGAAAACTGGAATGTTATCAAGACTAAGATTATGAGGGCAAATGAAACCAGGAAAGTGTATATGAATGTTATTATTATTATTATTATTATTATTACTTACTAAGCTACAACCCTAGTTGGAAAAGCAGTATGCTATAAGCCCAGGGGCTCCAACAGGGAAAATAGCTCAGTGCGGAAATGAAAAAAGGAAAATAAAATATTCTAAGAAGAGTAACAACAATAAATATCTCCTATATAAACTATAAAAACTTTAACAAAACAAGAGGAAGAGAAATAAGATAGGAGAGTGTGCTCGAGTGTACCCTCAAGCAAGAGAACTCTAACCCAAGACAGTGAAAGGCCATGGTACAGAGGCTATGGCACTACCCAAGACTAGAGAACAGTGGTTTGATTTTGGAGTGTCCTTCTCCTAGAAGAGCTGCTTACCATAGCTAAAGAGTCTCTTCTACCCTTACCAAGAGGAAAGTGGCACTGAACAATTACAGTGCAGTAACCCCTTGGGTGATGAAGAATTGTTTGGTAATCTGTGTTGTCAGGTGTATGAGGATAGAGGAGAATATGTATAGAATATGCCAGACTATTCAGTGTGTATGTAGGCAAAAGGAAAATGAACCGTAACCAGAGAGGAGGATCCAATGTAGTACTGTCTGGCCAGTCAAAAGACCCCATAACTCTCTAGCGGTATTTTGCAAGAAGGGGAATATAAATCAACAAAGGTGTAGTAGGGTGGGTGAAAGTGATTAGAAAGAGATTTATGGTGTGTATGAAAGATACGGTTTAAATTTAATAAGGGACTGTTTACCCAACTGTGGTTAAGGTTGAACTTGAGTACATGTAAAAGTGATACTATACAAAATATAATCTTAACAGAATCATATGTGGCGTGAGATAAATTGGAAGGTTTTGAGGGAAACTAATCAGTTGTTGAGATTATTTGGTCATGGTATTAATTCAGAAGTGTAAGAATGAAGAGGAATAACTATAGTCAATTTTTTAGCGAGGTAGATTTGCACCGATTCGCAGGGGTCCCCTTTTAGCTCGGAAATGTTTCCTGATCGTTGATTGGTTGGACAAGATCATTATGACCAATCAGCGATCAGGAAACTTTTCCGAGCTAAGTCGGTGCAAATCTGCCTCGCTAAAAAAAAATTGACTATAATTATTGTTATATAGATGGGTGGAAGAGATAGCGGAAAGAGAGACCCGGGATATGTAAGTATGAGTATGCAGTGTGTTTGGCGCACTACTGATGAGCTGTTTGTGTGTCAGTTTAAAGTAGTTACTGTTTGGAAGTGTTCTGCATAGTTAGTTACATCCAGAGCACAAATATTATGTATAATCTTCATGTGCCAATATTCAATGTGTGTTGTGAATTTGTTTATGAATATATAAATTTATTACAAAAAGATGAAATATAAAGTTCTAATATGATCTTTGTAAATATTTTATATTTCACGGAGAGTAAACTTATTGGGCGGTAATTTTACTCCATTTACTGTTAAATCAGTTGTTAGGCCATCTCCTGCTTGGAGTCTTTTCATGCCTTTTAATACTTTCTTTACTTTTCCTACTGTTACATTTGGTACAGTCTTAGGTGTTTCATTATTTCCATTGGCAAAGTTATATCTCATATCACTATTGTATAGCATTGTATAGAAATCCCCTGCAATTTTTATGACCTTGTCTCTGTTGATGATATTTCTATTTTCATCCTTTAAAGCAAACATCTGTTTGCGTAATGTTCCAGGTCTTCTTTTAATCAATTTGATGCTTTTTCTTTTCTTGAAGTGTTTCTTCAGTTTTGATGTGATTATGTTTATGAATGTCTTGGATTTTTAGTTTGTCTATTGTTTTGAATATTTCTGGTAATTCTGTTTCATCTCTTTGATTTTGCCCTCATTTCCAATCTTTTCTTTATTAGTCTTTTTGGCCTTTTTCGTTAGTTTTCCCTGATCTTGTTTTAGAACTTTTCCACCTCTCTTGTGTAGATGTGTTTGTTTGCTGGCTTGTGTCTGTATACATGTAGATTTAACTCTTTATTTCTAACACTAAGGTAAATCAATTAGAAAAAAGTGAGTTTCTTTAATCTTACTATACATCATGGTAATTCTTTGTAATTTAATTTTTGGGGTTGGAGGGAAAACTAAAAGATTGTGTATACAACTTACCGAACCACGGGGTTGTTTATTATCCCATTAATTTACCCTTTTTTCTCAGTTAATCTTTTTTTATCCTTTCCTCCCAAAACGCATACCTCTTTTTTTTTTTTTTTTTTTTTTTTTTTTTTTTTTTTTTTTTTTTTGAGAGGTAAAGCGCATTCTACTGCGACTCCCCTATAAAAAATGTATTCATTGTATGTGATTATTTATTAAATGGTAATATTTATACATTTAATCTTCGTTTGTTTGCATTTTCTTAAGATGATTTATATCGTTGAAATTCATATATCAAATGGTAGCAGTTGATCAAAGAGAGAGAGAGAGAGAGAGAGAAAAAAATTCTTAGAACTTGTAAACCGTTATCTTTCTCCTTTTTTATCGGCATACTGACAGTCACTATCATTTCCTTAACCACCAGGCTCTTATAAAGCAGTTGGCGACTGGCACTTGCAGTCATCATATCCATGGCAATTAGAGTCACCTCTCCCCATAATCTTGCCCACCCCATTCTTGTATGGGAGGTTTGGGTACTAAAGGTCAATTTAGTTTATCATACATGAGGAGTTTTTTTTTCTTTCTTTCTTTTTTTGCTGCTAAGTACTTTGCCACATGCAATAGCAACTTTGCACGACCCTTATGGTGTCTGTATTTTTCCCACCTGTAATTTAGAACCCAAATATTAACCCTATTGAATGTTGAATGAAAGGAAGAGGAAATTTTACAGACACTTAACCTGTAATAAGCAAAACATGGGTCGTCCATCATTCATATGTTTATGTATGTCTTACTTCTTGCTTTTATAACTACTATGCTATTCTTCTACTATTATCACTGTGGTGTTTAAGCTAATATCAAATTCATTAGCATTTATTTTATAGATTGTCAGATAAAGCACTTCCTTTTTAACTCTCTCTCTCTCTCTCTCTCTCTCTCTCTCTCTCTCTCTCTCTCTCTCTCTCTCTCTCTCTCTCTCTTACACAAGGTATAGGGAGTAGGTTGACATTTAAAGTATTTATGAGTTAATCTCTCTGTGTGAGAAAGATTGTTTTGATTTATGACTAGTGTAGTTAATCTCTCTCTCTCTCTCTCTCTCTCTCTCTCTCTCTCTCTCTCTCTCTCTCTCTCTCTCTCTCTCTCTCTCTCTCAAGTGTGAGAAAACTTCGTTTTTACTAAAAGATCCTCATTTTGCCGATAATTTCAATCCGGGTATGTGCCTTTTTTACTAGTTTGATTTTTATGACTTGCCAAATGGGAATTGATGGACGAACACTCAGGTGTTTATATTGGTAGCTGTTTTACATCATTCAATCATTTATATCAGTTTTATGCCAAATTAAAGTTTAGATTATGAATGGGTGCTGTTATTCTGTAATGTAACCTCAGTAAGGAAAAACAAAATCGCCCAACAGTTCTTTCATTATTTAACAATGGCAAGTAATCTAAACTAAAGCAATACACCCCAGCAGAAATTACCATTGTTCGAAACCTATGTATGATTTATTTGCCCTAATCCAATGACAGTTTTGTTTGATTTTATTATTTATTGATTCATGCTAAATGTCCTCTATAGCTTTCGAATGATTATGCACAGGAGAAATATAGCCATCTTGGCTTGCTTTAAAGGGTTGAAACGCAATGTAATAGGTATGTTTACGATGGTTATCCCTCAGTTGATAGTGTATAAATATTCTTTGCGTTTGTTTGTGTTTTACTTCTGTTTTAACATACAATTGTGTATCGTTTTTTAGGAATTGTATACATACGCTATCTGAAACCGAAACGCCATACTATGATTCTTAGGAAGAAAGCAAGATTTGCTTAGTTTTATTAAGAATGAGTTTCAACCGGAGTATCTGCACTTTTCAAAGTATAGAGACGCATAAGGCTCTTAAATTTTGGTTTAGATTATTCTGAATTTCCGTAAGATAATGTTCAATATATGCAGACATAATTAACTCCTTATATTTGATATTGATTCCCATCATTCAAACCTAAATCTTATATTTGATATTGATTCCCATCATTCAAACTTGAATCTTATATTTGATATTGATTCCCATCATTCAAACTTGAATCTTATATTTGATTATGATTCCCATTGTTCAATCCTAAATCCTGTATTTGATATTAATTACCATCATTCAAACATGAATCATTCTTTTTATATTGATTCCCATCGTTCAAATCTCAATATTATTATTATTATTATTATTATTATTATTACTTGCTAAGCTACAACCCTAGTTGGAAAAGCGGTATACTAGTCCAGGGGCTCCAACAGAGAAAACAGCCCAGTGCTGAAAGGAAACAAGGAAAAATTAAATATTTTAAGAACAGTAACAGCATTAAAATAAACCTCTATATAAACTATAAAAAACTTCAACAAAACAAGAGGAAGAGAAATAAGACAGATTAGTGTACCCGAGTGTACCCGAGTGTACCCTCAAGCATGAGAACTCTAACCCAAGGCAGTGGAAGACCATGGTACAGAGGTTATGGCACTACCCAAGACGAGAGAACAATGGTTTGATTTTGGAGTGTCTTTCTCCTAGAAAAGCTGCTTACCATAGCTAAAGAGTCTCTTCTACCCTTACCAAGAAGAAAGTGGTCACTGAATAATTAAAGTGCAATAATTAACCCCTTGGGTGAAGAAGAATTGTTTGGTGTTGTCAGTTGTATGAAGACAGAGGATAGTATGTAAAGAATATGCCAGACTATTCGGGGTGTGTGTAGGCACAGGGAAAGTGGACCGTAACAAAAGAGAAGGATCCAATGTAGTACTGTCTAGCCAGTCAAAGTACCACCCCATAACTCTCTAGCGGTAGTATCTCAACGGGTGTTTGGGTTATATTTGATATTAACTCCCATCATTCAAACCTAAATCTTGTATTTGATATTGATTCCCTTCATTCAAACTTGAATCTTTGTATTTTATATTGATTCCCATCATTCAAACCTAAATCTTATTTTTTATATTGATTCCCAATATTCAAACCTAAATCCTGTAAGTAATATTGATTCCCATCATTCAAACCTAAATTTTATTTTTTATATTGATTCCCATCATTCAAACTTAAATCTTATATTTGATATTGATTCCCATCATTTAAACCTAAATATTGTATTTTATATTGATTATACCATCATTCAAATCTAAATCTTATTTTTCTATGTTGATTCCCATCATTTAAACCTAAATCTTATATTTGATATTGATTCCCATCATTCAAACTTAAATCTTGAATTTGATATTGATTACCATCATTCAAACTTAAATCTTATTTTTCATATATATTATTCTCATCATTCAAAATTGAATCTTATTTTTTGTATTAATTCCCATCATTCAAACCTAAATCTTATATATGATATTGATTCCCATTATTCAAACCTAAATCTTATTTTTTATATTGATTCTCATCATTCAAACCTAAATCTCATTTTTGATATTGATTCGCATTATTCTAACCTAAACAGACCAAGGTTGACTATGGAAACATCATAATTGGGTCTCTATCCATTAAAAAAAATGTACAACAGTTTTTATTGGCATTATTAGTATTCTCAGACCTTTTGCCAAACGCTTTCTTGTCATTCTTGAAATCAGCGTGCGTATCCTGAAGAATATGCATCTACAGAAATAAAGACGAAGTTATGTTTAAATATTTCAGTTTGATTTCATGTTTCCTCAATGAGAACTTGGAGAGAAAGAAATAAAAAAATTCTTTTAGGGAGATGGTGCCCTTTTTTACTTTTTAGGCCAGAGAAGGGATGTATGGGGAAAAAGTCCCAACAAGGATACTACGTCAATTTCAAGATGAGATTTTTTTATGCAGGAAAGGAGGTTTTAGACTGATTTTGTGCGTGTTTATTCCAATTTAAAAAAGATGTTAATTCAAATCAGTTTCTTAATATATATATATATATATATATATATATATCTGTATCTTTTGCATGATGATTCCTTACTTTTGACTTTTACATTTTTTGTTTGGATGCCTTGTACTTTGCAATTAAAAAGAATATTCTCAAAGTACTTCTTAACTTAATAGGAAATTACCTTATATTTAATACATACGTAATTACATTTTAGTAAACATATCTATCCTGTATGATAAAGAGTAATATATATGTATATATGTGTGTATATATATATATATATATATATGTATATATATATGTGTGTATATATATGTATATATATGTATGTATATATATATATATATATATACAGTATATATAAATATATATATATATATATATATATACTGTATGTATGTATATAGTTTATATCGAGTCACGCTCAGCAGCATAGTCAGACGTGTAACTATTTGGTCTATCCCCGTCCTCTGGTAACCGGAGGGACTGAGTAGTCCTTCCCTGGTGATGTTGGCCTGCGTGTGCATGTGCGTGCATATTTATCTAAATATTTATCCATTATTTTTGACGGGTCGTGTCCATATATATATATATATATATATATATATGTCAGAATGTATATAAGGCTAACTCAGTTTAGTTTGTATGGTAATATTCTTTTGAACAGACCAGTACATGGTTGAACGCATATCCCGTGTACTGCTCAATTTTTTCGGGTGTATTTTTGCTATTTATATATCTCTGAACCTCCTTCATCTCTTTGCCTTTGATATCCATTTTATTCTGAATGTCGTTCTTTTTTCCTGGCTCCTGTCATACCCTATTTTCGCTTCCTCTCAACCCCAGTTAACCAGCCTTTGTTCATCTCGTCTCTTTATCTTTTTAAAATACATCTCGCTTTTCGAATTTTCCCCTTCTCATCCCTCTGCTCTTCCTTCCCATTATTCTTCTCTTGTGTGTCTACCCCCATCCTTTATCGCTGGCATCCACCACCTCTTTTCCCCTCCACCCCCCTAAAAAGAAGTACAGGAGCTGTGTGCGTGCGTGTGTTCGTTCACGTATCTGTGACCTTCATCATAACTGAGGTTCGGCACAAAAACTGAAGCGTTAACAATGGTGCTGGAACAATGGGGGTGTATGGAACTCTGGGCTCTCTGCTGTGTCAATATTATCATGGAAAATGTATAGAGGGAGTCAGAGGTGGGGTGGGGAGGGTAAGGATGAACCCCAATGTTACAACCTCCCTCAACCCTTCTTGTCCTTCCGTTTTATCCTTTTTTTCATTTCGTCTCTTTCGTACATCCTTGCTAACTCTCTCTCTCTCTCTCTCTCTCTCTCTCTCTCTCTGTATATATATATATATGTATATATATATATATATATATATCTATGTATATATACATACATATATTTAATATACAAAAATACATATATGATATTTGTATATTAAATATATATATATATATATATATATATATATATATAGATAGATAGATAGATAGTAGTAATATTTGAGAAAGATGAGCGCAAAGGGAAAAGGTTTTGTGACAGGGACGTAAAGAACGTTTTTTTTTCTTTTTTTGCCGTGGTGAATATTTTTTTTTATTACTTTTTTTTATTTATTTATTGTTTTTTTAGAACAGTCAAACCTAATCCTAACTTAAGAAAATGGTATTTAGGGAGTACAGTTTAAACACTAGAAGATTGTTGTTATGGGCAAAATTAGGTTCTATGTTTCCATGATGTTTTGATATATGTTGAAAGTCAAAAAATGGATAAATAATGGTATAAGTTTTTAGATTTATGTAGCTGATAACGTCTTAATTTCCTCCAATGAAGTGAAGCTGTTGAGCTAATTAGATATAAAGGATGATTAGGATATAGGATGCGCCAAGATGCGAATCATAAATTGGGTAAAGCATTTAAGGAAATATTAGCCGCCTATCAAAATGGTTTAGAAGAAAAGTTAGAATAAAAACTTGAGTGATGAACCAACTGTACCACTAGAAACTACAGTCTGGACATTTAATGGTATTGAAAAATTGAATGTAAGAGGTGAGTAATAATTGGTTTTGTAGTAAATCTTATAAACGTAAATATATATTTCGAGTAAGGTTATTAGTATTATGAGAAGGGTTGCAACAGATTTGCTGAAAATTAGCATTATTCGGATACTGAGAAAGCAACTGCTAGAGGTGGCTCGGTATTAAAAGGCACGACTGAGTGATATGGTAATGAATGACTGTATGGAGGGAAAACTGGGATGCTGCTGGTGAGCTTTCTGTGAAGATTAATGAGGCGTGTGATGTTACGGAAGATGTTTCGTCCATGATTCATCAGTTGGAAGGTGAACGCTTCAGTGACTGTCTCCTTTTATTTCTGCATAGCCAACCCCCGTTAGCGGAAAATTGCAAACATTTTGAACATATCTTTCCCTTTCACTCTGCCATATTAATGTTATCAGTTTTGTTAGCGTTCATGTTTTTGGAGACTTCAACAGTGTGTTTGCTATATAAATCAATTTCAGCCTGTATTAATCCTTATTTTACTTTAAAATGTATAGGAAGATAGGTTCGTATAAAGATATTTGAAACTTATATTAGCTAAAGTAACTGCCTTTAATGCTTGTATTAAAAATTAATTTTGTAAATTTTTATTTACGGATTTCATTTATTGTAATACCCGTGATATTTTGTACGTAATTGGAATAAGGAAAGGGGGAACTTTGACTGGAAATTTTGGGCTTAATCTATACAATAGAACTATTTCTTAATAGTTAACGAGTAATGTCTTGAGTATTGAAATAAAGCAGTTATTATATATGATAAAGTAAAATCTACATTCTGCGGATCAGCATGATTACTTGTTATGCTACGACTAAAAAAAAATTCTTTTAAGATTGAAGTGATTCCCTGTTCATTTCTATTGAGAATATTCTGTTCAAATATGTGGCTTACAATAACACAAACGATCATAAAATTGTAAATATTGAAAAGAAGTCCTTACCATCAAACATTAGAAGATGAACTACAGTTATCGGAAGTGATCAATAACATTGAAATAACTGAAATTCAAAGCTATATGAATTTATATCCTGACATCGAATCATTTTGTTTGAAGTGTACGATGAGTGGGTATTATAGCTTCAATGTAAGATTGGAAGACGTTGTGCAGTTTTAAGCAACCTAAATTCTTGACGAAATTTAAAGTTAAATATCTTTTCTGAAAGTCTTTTGAAATATTTATGCTTTTTTGTATAATCAATTCAAGTGTCCAAAACTTTCAAGTTATTTGTTGACAATTACAAAGTGCTTCCTTTTCAGGAACGTAGAATTTATAAATGCACTCCTATGAAAATCCACTAGATTAAGGGCGTAAGATGGAAGCCAGGAAAGTTCTATACAAGCAAATACATGAGCTGCATATGGGAGATATTGGAAACGAGAAATTGTATGTAATTTTCTTCCGGTTCTCAAATAAGTTGAGTGGGGTGGCAAGGATAAAGTGAAAATTGTGATACACTCAACAGATTTGGCATGGGAACTCTATTATCCCCAAAAATCAAAATCCTTCTCCGGCCACATTAATATATGGCTTTTTCTAAATAGCTGCAAATTTGCTCAATATTTTCATTTTTACTATTTCATAAGCCTAGAAAAGTTACATACTGTCCAAATAATAATTTTTAATTCAGATTTTTGCTTTCATACTGTCATCTTTTCTACGTCCACCATTTGGCCACCATACTTCCTAAATGGGTGACAAATATTTCAAGATATATTTGTGTTGATGGAGACCAATATGTTTCGTGTATCAATCAGTTTTAGCAAGTGCAGCTTTTGAGAACTATGCAGTTTAGTCCCGACTTGTAGCATATTCACTTTCCACGCCAATCCTTATTGCAGCCCAACTTATTCAATTCATGACAATATTTTGTTATTACTGGCAAATTTGTCCAATACAGAAACCAAGCACCATCAATCAGTTGCCATCTCTAGTGTCTTGGAATGAGTTAAACTGAAGGATATACAAAAGACTGGCTCCAAATGCGGCCTGCTTAAAAGGCTGGTCTCTTCCTATGATTTTTTAAGAATAACCCGTGTAGGGGGAATACAATCATAAGTTCTTTGCATCCTCGCAAAGAGATCAAGTCTAGCCGTATTTACATTTTTATATAAACTTCTGTCGTTCATTGGCACTACGAACTCTTCAATGATTTGCTGGTCTTCAACTTCTATAGCTGGTGGTGTTAAACTTGGTTTGGTGAAGGTGGATGTAGCACGATGAAACAGTCCATTTTTGTCATGCAGAATTTTCCCCCTTTCATTTAAAGCAGACATTGAATCATCCACTAAATTCATGAAAAGAGAAAAGGAATAACAGTTTAGATCCCATGGATGCAATAAATTTCATGGATAGATATCTACGTCATGTATTTTCCTCTTCCAAAGTTATTCCATAGTTTGTCAAAACCATTTTGCCCCATGCTAGATGCTACTATACTGACAACATCAATGTCTGAAGTATATATTACACCTGCGATATCTTGCCGCTCATGCAACATGCAAAAGGACTCTAGTATCCACCTCTTTGTGACCGCGGCCCTGTAGGTCAGCAGCGTCCTGTCGAACTGTGCTACATAGTACTGTATAACATCCCCATTGGTGACAATAATGCATGTTGTATCACCTGCTTGAGATGAAATGATTGTCTGCCAAGTTTGCAAATAGTTTAGTTCTGTTCTGGTCATTCTTTAGGAAACTGGCCCAATTGGCGGTGCTTTTTTGTAGTGCTAATCACTCTGTGGAACATCCTTGTGCCTCTTTTGTGTCTTTGTGTTTTCTTACTGTATGTTATGTGCACATCAAATACCATTTGTGCTTGTTTGTACTTCTATATGTGCTTTTGTACCCCTGACAGTACCATATATTTTGCATAAGACTCAATTGTAGATCCCTTGGTTGGTGTAAGACCATTTACAAGATCTGCACCATCCATTATGATAACATTACTGGTAGGCTCTTTGCTATGGATGTCTGATGCCTGTAGCACACATCTTGTGACAACAATAGAATTTTGCTCTTGTGTACTGGCTCGTAGAATTATCTGGGTGTCTTGAGTCTCAATAAAGTGTATGAATTGTCTGTCCAATGCTCTTTATAGAATGTAAAGATTCACTAACTTTGCTGTCCATAATTTCACAACTTTCTAGCACAATCAGAGCCACCTAGTCTTCCTCAGAACGGTTGCCCGTTTCTTTGATTACTTTTGCTAGATTCTCAACCATTTCAAGAAACATTTTCTTCACAGATTCAGCCTCATCATGATACTTACCCTCGCATTTTGGATCAGTATTAATTCTAGTCTCAAATTCATCAATCAGGCAGCTTCCTTTATGACCATCTACTGTCCACCTTCTGAGTGCATCTGCTTCTTCAACTTGGCCGAAGGCTTCTGGGATTGGCTTTGCCATTGAGGAAAAAGGCAGAGTGGTTTTATTGACAGTGGATTCAACGAATGTGTCGTTTTAGAGAGCCTCCATGTATTTCTCTTAAATGAATTAAAAGCCACTTGGCATAATGTACATAGTGCAGGGCAAAGAAGAAAGGAATGAATTCTGTACCACATCTGGGTACAATTTGAAATTAAATCCCCGGTATGAACCGATGAAAATGAAAATCAGGCTTTATTCCCCTGCTGTATACATATTTCAGTTCTGGGATACAATAACTCCAGCACTAGTCTTAGCCAGAAGTTTCTCATCTATTAGGTTGATGACACATTGCAGCTTTTTATGTAAAGACTATGTCATGGCTGATCGTAAATCTTTGATTGGTGCTGGTTTGTCACAAACAAGCAGACTCCTTGTTTCTGAGTCTTATATTCTTCTGCATCTTCTTCACCTACCTTTTGGCTACTACATGTGAAATTTGCTGATGGGGTATCATCTTCTTTGGTCTTACACAATCACTTCCTTTTTCCTTTTTAATTTTGTGATTGTCAATTTCAGCATACAAAATTCATGACGTCCATCTTTGTTATTTTTAAAGGTCTGCAGAATTCAATCACATTCAAACCTTTTATAAAATGTGTCCTCTTGGCACAAGCAACAAAGCTTCCAAGAAAGATGACTACTTCAAAGCCTGTGCTGCAGTTGCTTTTGTTTTTGGCAGAGAGTTTATCCTTTTATCACCTATAAAACATCTATGCACTTTCAGATATAGGATACAACTAGGGTCAGATATGTCGTAATCCTACCCATATTCCGATCATTCCTCCAATGCTACTTAATTTCAGTGGGATTTGTACACCTAGAAGACTAAAGGGGCTTTAGTCTTCCTTAGCTCAGCCCTCCCGCGCTGGCACCTACTTTCAATTCAAGTGTGGCTGTTTAAATTTGGACTGAGGTTAGCTAAAGAGTATTCTGGAAACTAATGACATATGTCTACCTTTATCTAGCATTGATCCCATGCTAAGTCTCCCAGCTATAGTGTCAACCAATGTGCCCTGGTAGTGCAATGACACTATACTATTACACTGTTAGATTGTGCTAATTATTCCTTATTTTAAATGAGTGAAATTAATTAAGTGGGTATTGATTGATTTGTAACCTACAAAAAGCAAAGTAATCAAACTAAGGTTACCCTGAATCCATGTATTACGTGACCTTTCACCTCATGTATGAACGAGTACCAATTATTATTTTTTTTTTTTTTTTTTTTTTTTTTTTTTTTTTTTTGCGGATATTTTTTATATAGTGACCGCCAAGATGGATATTTTTAGGTAGCAAAGTATGTATCTTACGTATGTAAAAGTTGGCTTTCCATATATTAACATAAACTGGGAGTGACTAAGAAACTCTAACATGATAAACCAATTAAATGTCAAAGTTCACATATCCACAATATCCACGAGAAGTCATTTTGAAAACATGCCAGCCATCTTAGAAAATCCCCCCCCCCCAAAAAAAAAAAGATAATGTGGCCTGAGTTTCATGATAAGACAGGTCAAGAAAAATGGTCGTGTCAAATTTCATGCTTATATCACCATTTGTACTTTTCCCCTATTATTTTATAGTACCAATTCCACTAAACCAGAAAACAGTATATCCAATTTAATAGGTTTTAAAAGATAAGAAACTTACTTAACATTCATCTACATTTGGTGTTAACTAAGTCAATATGCAGACAGTTTGCTTTTCCAGGAAGATCGTAGCTGGAATCCCTTTGTATTTTGGAATAGGGAAAAATACGCCTAATCAAGACTTACAGGATGTGCTATTTTTAAAGGTTGGAAATGGCAGCTTTCTGTAGAATGAATGAAAAACTATATAAGTAATGTGAACAATGATCTGATTTGAATAAGAGAATAAATGCATTTTAAAGAAAAGCAAACTAGATAAATAGAAGATTTTTCGTAAACCTGCCAATTATAGCGAAAGCAACAATCAACCAGTAATTACCCTTGAACGAAAATTGCCCTCATCTCGCTTCCATAGTTCCTCTAGACATTTCTTTTTCACGGTCCCATTCTTATCGTCAACGGTCGAAGAACCCTCAAGAATTCCCGCACGCGCTTTTTCGAAAGGGACAAATGAGCATCAAAGGGAACCGTTTTCTCTGGTTTAAGGGAGACAATGGGACGTAGTTTTCTGTGGTCCCTTTGCCTTCTTCAAGAAGTCTGGAGAAGTCACCGCCTGCTAGGGTAGCTGTCTTTCTGTGGAAGAAAGAATCCATGTCCCGATATGCTTTATAATTTTGATTTAGAAATAAAACTATTGATCTGTATTTTTGCATGTAAAAATTCCGATGTTTAAACCATATATAGCAGGTGCTAAAAGTACATCACTTTGTAGTCTGGGTATAGTTAGTAGTGAAAAATTGCACTAATAGTCTGAAAATATACGTCTTTGTAGCTTGCGCATGTTCAATAATCGGCCAAACTTAACATCAAAATATTTTGAATATATTATAACTATTGTGTTGTTTCCCAAACCCCCCCCCCCTTTTTTTTTTTTACCATTTTTTGGCCTGGATGTATTATTTTTTCCCACTTTAGAACTAGTGTTTATACTGTTTGTTTCCCATTTTTTATGTTATTGCATGTATTTAGTATTTGGCATGGGTTTGCTTTTGTCATCTAAATTGGACTATTTTAAAAAGGATTTTTACAATTCCAGTAATTTGCCATGGAATATATTGCTATCGTTTTTGGCCTGCACAAGTTTACTTTGGAAGATTTTTAAAGATACGAATATGTATAAACATCTTTTTTAGTATTATTCGAGTTAATTACCGCATTCTTTCGAAATTTTTATGATATACACTGATGTTTATAGTTAATAGCTTTTGCTTTATATAATCAAATTCCGACAGTCTGATACAATAACAATTTTTGCTTTGTTTCTATAATGGACAGTTGATAACTTAGATTAAAAGTTTGGGTTTTTCAATTTAGAAAAGACATTAGTAGATTTACTAAATTTATTTTTTATTCAGTTCGATTGTGTATATTTTCATACAGGTTACTATTGGACTCAAAACAATACAGACTGGTAAGAGAATATACAATCATAGTGCATTTGCAAATGGCAATTTTTTGGGCAATATCTTCTGTAAAAGTACACAAAAAAAGATTATATTTCAGTCAATTTATGAAAAATTTGGCTCGATATCCACAGCCATGGTTCTTACCAGCAGGCATGATTTAGAAATCCTTGCATGGAGGGCAAAATATCCCTAATTTTCACATTCCCTGGAAATGTAAGCACAACCGATCAAACATCTCTTTGTGGGTCAGCTTTTATGCAATTTTGCTTGCTGGGGAATAATCGGTATTGGATGCGCATCTTCCTTTGATGTAAACAATTCCCTCTTTTTTTCCTCTTACACCTTTTTTCGCCTTTTAAAGAGAAAGATAAAAGGGAGAGGCTAGAGGAATAATCTCTCCTCTCTCTCTCTCTCTCTCTCTCTCTCTCTCTCTCTCTCTCTCTCTCTTCCAAGAAGACTAATCGCATCAATATCCAAAAGAACAATTACGAGATGAGGAAGAGACAGAGAGAAAGAAGAAAAGAAAAAAAATAAGGGAGATGAGAGGACGAGAAAAATGTTGATCTTGAATCATAATTAGTCTTCTCATTTCCTCCTCCTTCATCAATCTACTTCAGATACAGTCTCTCTCTCTCTCTCTCTCTCTCTCTCTCTCTCTCTCTCTCTCTCTCTCTCTCTCTCTCTCTCTCTCTCTCTCTCTCTCTCTGGTGGTTTCGTGGATAGAGTTTTTTGTCCATCGTTTTTCTTCGCGTGTGAGGGGTTTGGCTGAGAGAAGAGAGAAGTGGAGGTTGATTGTATTTCACACTGGTTGAATTTTGTTTGGGGAAAATCGTGTGTTACTGATGTTTGATTTTGAGTTTACTTTTATTTCGTTTTTTTTTTTTTATATTATGTGTATTTAATTTTGCAAGTAGATATTGGCTCAAATATGTTTTTATAAAAGGTAGTCTCCTAGTATTCGTATAATGTAAAGCTTCTTCATAAGTATGTAATATACACACATTTTATTTGTTTCTCGATCTATTTTGTCTGATTTACTCCCTCCCTCATCCACAGCTTTGTCTAGAGGGCCTGTATCATTCTCTCACCTAGAAAGATTTTATTTAGAACATTCTTTAGGAATAATAGAAAAAGTGATTCAACATGATGTGGTTTTCCATAACAGGTGGTGGCACCAAAGACAAAAGCAAAAACACTACTACAGTCGCTGCCAGATTCAACCTTTGTTTATGATTGAGCCCCCTGTACAGTAGTGTCATAAATGGCCACTTGAAAAAATTACGAAGAAGACTCATAAGCAGTTCGTCGAAAATCGCTTCTTACACTATACTAATTCACAGTGCCATTTACTCCGATGTTGCACGCACTTTTTTAATTTGTCTTTAGTATCTTTTTCTAAGTCTTACTTACCCTACGAGTTTGGCAATTGGCAAAGATTGCAATTCTGATAACTTAATAATGATAAATATTAATTATTTATTTTATTATCCACGATTGAATTATAGCTTGTAATTTATAGGTATTCCTTTTCCCTTATGTCCTTGGTTTTTTTAATCTGAATTTCATAAATTCATCATTTCATTCCTTTTTAAGAGCTTCATCAATCCTTGTACTTCAGTTACTCATTTTACGGGCGTAGCTTGGGCATGATGCATTTCTAGTAAATTTTAAATTTTCTGGAATAATTTCCAACATTTCAAGTTTTAAATTTATAAATAGTTATGAGAGAAAATCAAAGTTATATTAGCCAATTTTAAGTCAGGCATTTTCTTTGAATTCACGAAGAATGAATATTTAAAGCGATATTTCTTTTATTGAAACGCCAAGTGATTTAAAGAAAAAATTACTAAGGGCGCTTTGTGTAAAGCAACATTCTATTCTTAAGGTTTGAATCTTTTTACCATGAGTGGAACGCAATGTACTCTGAATTTAATAGGTATCTTTGATTTATTGAGATTATTGTAATGTTCTTTTTATGATTTTCGAGTTGAAAATTTTTTGTGGTTTATCATGTGGTATTTTTTTTTATGAAATGCAATTTAGAAGCGTTTCTTGCAAGCTACCATTAATAAAGTACTTAGTGTTATCAACTCCCAAAGCAATTTTCCACAGCGCAATAGTGTTCATGTGTATGGTAATGTAATTTGCAATTAAGTGCTGGTTAGGGAAATAGCAAACATCTCTCTCTCTCTCTCTCTCTCTCTCTCTCTCTCTCTCTCTCATATACTTTACGTCATGAAAAATACTCTCTCTCTCTCTCTCTCTCTCTCTCCCTCTCTCTCTCTCTCTCTCTCTCTCTCTCTCTCTCTGCTCTAGGATTTCCTATTTAGTCATTGTAAGGCGCAAAACGTTTTTTATACCTACTGGTCTTTTTTTTTTTACATTTTGACAAAAATTCTCTCCCTTGACCTTCAACTACAAGAGAATGATTGGTAGTTTGGCTAAACAGGCATCACGCAATCACAAAAGGGTTCTTGCCCTATATCAGCCGTATCACTCCGTCATTCCCAAAGGGTTCCTCTACTTTTTCCCTCGATTCTGCCGTTGATTTTTCTACCGTCATAGCCCGGTAGGTTCGGACAAGCAGCCGGAACTGTGCGTGACTGGCCCCGACTCCAGGTGTCGATCATCGCTAATTATACCTGCTTCCGCGTCGCCTTCGGCAGCACGTGCAAAAGCCCTTAGAAGTGCCGCTTCCCAAGGACAGACGCGGAAGCCTTAGGAGTGTGCAAAGGAGACGACAGTGTAAGTAATCACGCTGATGGATTAGCGGATCTAAAAGGGAGATTGGTAATTGGCCCTAGATGAATCAGCTGGTTCACAAGATACTTTGGCTTGTTAGTACGGATGGTTTAGCCAATTAGGTGGATAAATGATCCGTAACAAGCAATACCAAAGACTGGGTGACTTCAAGCGAAAGTTGGAAGTTCCTGGTCGTTAAATTGAACTGCAAATTAATATCAAGAATGACATTTCTTGGAATTCGTTTTGCCACTAGTCATTAAGATAATGGGGAGATGAAAGTCGCTTTCGTTAATGTGATTGAGCAATCAGTAAGATATAGGAATAGTATTTTTATTTTTATTTGAATTTATGGCTGGTTTCTAATGAAAATTCAATTCACGTTTTATTTCAAGAGTCAATGCCTATTGTAGAACAATGGGCCTCTCATTATTATATGCAAAATAGCCTCTTGATATTGTTTGTGAATAATTCAGTGCTGTAAGTTCTTTCAGACGTGATAACCGAGTGCTATAAAGATGTAACATTTAATGTTCCGGCCAGGAGTCAGATCGGGGAGGTGACAAAAAGCAGAAATCAATAGACTTTGGTGAAGAAAGAATGGAAACAATTTACTAGTTAGGGGAAAGTTGAATAGAATGTTTCGGAATGAATCGTTATAACAATAATTTAGACAGGGAGGCACTTGATTGGAGAGAGAGAGGAGAGAGAGAGAGAGAGAGAGAGAGAGAGAGAGAGAGAGAGAGAGAGAGAAGAATTGAAACAATTATCAGCAGAAAAAGGGATTCTGCAGCCATTTAAATAGTTCCTTTTTGCATCAAAGATTATAAAGGCATTTGAAAAGAAAATAATCAACTCCGTCCATCGTGATTCAACACAACAAAGGCTAGCAAGGTAAGCAATTCCTCTACAGCAAAAGGATAGGAATAATTAAATAAAAAAAAAAAAAGCAACGTAAGGAAGGTGATTGTTTTATTGATAATTATGGAAGGGGAAGTTCTCAATGAATCAGATGGCTATCTCGCTTAATTACAGAGTCGCTGTATCGTATCGGGCGAAAAGTTTTAATTAGCCAAAGTGAAATATGCTTGGACGAGGTCGACTCACTCCAGTAACGTAAAGGTGAAACTCTCTTCCCCTAAAGGACTTGTTGCCGTTCTCTCTCTCTCTCTCTCTCTCTCTCTCTCTCTCTCTCTCATGGTGGTCAGACTTTCAATAGCCTGGATTACAAAAGTATTTATTCTATAAGGAGAGTAATTATACGCCAGGTAATAACATTCTGGTTAGGGACAATACCAAGCACTAACAATCATTAGGTGATTTTCGATAAGTTAAGAATATTTGGTGGACATTTAATGTTAAAAAGGGAAATAACGTATTTTTTTTTTTCAGTTGAAGATAAATTAATTTTAAAACGTTGAAGAGGCTTAATATTTTTTATTGGTTTCATGGCAGGATGAATATAAAAAAAATGGATGGTTTACGAGAATGATTTTTACCTCATTTATACCTACATTTTGCTTTTCCGATTATTAGATCCATTTCTAAGGAATTCAGGATCTTTACATCCAACAGGTAATAAATTAAAATCTTGAAAGTCCTCAAAGGTGTAATTTTGCATCTATAATTAGTAGAAGTTTTGTATGATGCTTAAATTTGGCATGGAAATGAAATACTGACGCTATTTTGCAAAATAACAATTATGGAAACTCGAGTAAAAAAAAAAAATAGCCCGAGACATTTCATTGTGTTAGTTTTTCTATGGTGATATGTTTACTCAGTTTTGTGAGTGAAACATGGGTACAGAAAAACTTTATTTTTCTTCTCTTTCAACCAAAAGCTTGTTATTTGAAAACTTGGGAAGCCCTTTATCTTTGGTTGTGAAGCTTTTAGCGAAGTCTACCACAAAACCTTATTAGTCAAGGCTCTCTTAGGCCCTGCCCTTCTTATGTCATGTAGGTTCTACTTTCTCAAATAGGTGGTCTGATTAAATTTTTCAACAATTACTTTGTTTCAAACATTAACCCGGATTTTTCAATTGTATCTTCTCTTCCCTATTCTGTTTTACGTTAATGCGTTTTCCTTCGCAGATATAATAGATGGTTGCTGGAGCATCAAGTTATATTAATCACTTCTCTGCCTTCCTATAGATTGATTGATTGATTTAAAGTTTTCAGGCATCCTGACATCTGAGGTCATTGACGCCGCCTTCCTATAGAAATTTTATAACTCTTGTCTCGTTAACTGCATCATTAGAAACCCAATAGAGGTTCAGTGTAAATAATGAATTCATCATCACATTGAAAATGTCACCTTTTCTATGGCAATGTTTTTAAGGTTTGGTGATCCGGTTGTGCCATATGGCAGCAAACCCGTGGGGAAATAGTAGCCTCAGTTCACCACATGTGATACACTGTAGGTATTACTTAAGGGTGTTTGCTGTGTCCCCTAATTCCTTAGCTCAATCACTATTTGTCTTTCTATTATACCTCCATTCCCTCTTCCTTTCTTCCATCTTGCTTCCCAGCATCTTAAAATTTACTTCGTAATACAAATGGGACTTTAGTAACTCATGGCCCAAAGAGGTTCCATGTTCTCTGCGGAATTTTTCTTTTCGCTTACCCACGGTTGTAACAAGGTCTTTATATCGCTATTTGTTTAATCGACGAAGTTAGTAAAGGTAGATTTGGTCATTACTTGGATGAGTGACCGCTAGGGGTTAGAAGACGCCGGTACATGTAGCCATACAAGATGCATGAGGCAATGTGTGAAGGTAACAACCTCACTCAACAAAATAGTTTCTGAAGACCAGAGGGATAACAATTGGTGCTACCTCTCTTAAGAGACCTTAACGTGGTGAAAGGCTTTGTGTACCGCCATGATCAGCAAAACTATTATTCAGTGCCACCTATACTAGGTTGGTTTGTTGTGAGTGTTCAAACACGTCTCCCACCATCATCAATCCCCAATTTTTCAGCTTGGGGATGAAAACTGTCCAAACCTCAGAATATAAATAGGGACTTGTCTGAGGCTGCATTTGGTGTTGTATATATAGATATAGAGGTATATGTAGATATAATTCTTATTAATATGAATAGATTAGCATATATTAAATCCATATGCTTCAAAGTAGTGTTATACTACCAGAAAATGAAATGTTATTCAAACTTTCTGGAATCTTATTCGCAGCAGTCTTATGCTAGTTCCTGTAAATGAAGGTGAACGCGTCCAGCGCCGTCATAAATTTTCCACTTTAACAAATTGTTAAATTCACCAGAGTCAAATTAATTTAGGAAATTGAATTTACAAAATTCTGTTACAGTCAGCTAGTGTTTAGATATTCAATCTGTAGAACCTGATTGGTTGACTGCTTAATTGATTTACATCATAAGCTGGTTTACTAAATGAATATTCGAGACAACTCGAAGGTAAGTATTGAAAAAGCAGTAAATGTACTGTGAAAATATATCGTCACGATCTTGCCTGAAGAAGAGCACTTAGAGTTAACTACTTTGATTTCAATTAAGAAAGTTTATATATATATATATATATATATATATATATATATATATATATATATATATATACTGTGTATATATATATATATATATATATATATATATATATATATATATATATATATATATGAAATATAGTATAATATAATCTTCGGCGGGTCCTTTGTTACAGGAGGGGAGGTCGGGTCAGAAGATTAGAAGGTTAGTTTGAGGAGGTCACGCTCAAGTGGTCTTGTGCTGAGATAGGATGAACGAGCTATTCTGTGATGTACAAATCTTAATTAAAAGTCTTTCCTATTGCAATGAATTTAAGACAGCGCGCTTGACCGCTGCTTTTAATCACCGTTGGGAGGGAATCATTTATAAAATTAATGCGGAAAAGAACATGAGAAACTAGGAGAAGGAGAATCGCTTGTTATTTAGTGCTGAAATTCGAGATGTCGGTGAAATTATGTTAAACAAGTTTTGTAACCTTTTCGTTTATTACGTAAAATGCGTGTTTATTTTTGTTCTTGTGTGTGTATATATATATATATATATATATATATATTTATATATATATATTTTTATATATATTGATATATATATATATATATATATATATATATATATATATTTATATATGTATATATATTTATATATATATCTATATATATATATTTATATATGTATACATATGTATATATATTTATATATGTGTATATACATTTTTATATATATGTATATATATTTATATATATATTTATGTATATATATATGTATATATATATGTATGTATATATATTTATATATATATCTATATATATATTTATATATATATATACATATGTATATATATTTATATATGTGTATATACATTTTTATATATATGTATATATATTTATATATATATTTATGTATATATATATGTATATATATGTATGTTTATATATATATATATATATATATATATATATATATTTATACATATATGTATATATATATGTTTATATATATATATATATATATATATATCTTTATATATATATATATATATATATATATATTTATATTTGTATATATATTTATATTTGTATATATATTATATGTATGTATATATATGTATGTATGTGTATATATAATATATATATATATATATATATATATATATATATATATATACACATGCAAATGCAAATGAGTATTGGCATGTAGGAATTCATGTGTATTCCTTTCTTCTACATTGTTTCAACTTTCCGTTGATCAGGAATGGACATTCTACTCCATAAATATTTCATAAATAAATGTGTGGCTTTTTTTGTACCTTGAGAAAATAAGGTCATTATGAATAAGAATATTCGAATATATATTTCATAGAAATGAAGAAAACGTCTTGTTTATTTGGAGAATTTATTTGTATAGTTAAATAGAGAAACCCAGTCACTCGGCCAAGTGGGTGTTTGGTAATTATTTATAAGAAAAAGAGTGGGGAAAGTATTTGCAGAGAAATGAGTCAGACTCGCTTGCTAATTTAATGCTTTAGAATATATCATTTTAACCACTCGCTTCAATTTTTTATTTTTTGTTATTGGATATTTTGCTTTACAGCAGTGCATGTTGCATACATTGCAGCTCTGTATTGATGCCCAGGTAGAAAATATTCGGTATTAGGTCGTAGGTTGACAGCAAGTGTCATGGTACACAGTGCCTTTGACTGAGTCAAAGTCTAGATAGTTATGGTTTCACTATAGATGTAAGTTATAAAAGCAGGGAGATAGCAAGTTCATATAATTGATTTTTCGTTGTATTGGGCTAGTTCTCCTATTTTTTTTAATTTTTTTTTTTTAATTCTCGCTTCCTTTGTAATGTAATTGTTGTCATGCAGCCTTTATCCTCATTGTTCCAGCTTAGTCAGTTTTAGATTTTATTATGACTTGGAAATTTTAAATTGTTTTAGCTACAACTTATGGTCACGATAAATTTTACATTCTTTGATTGGAGAAGCTGGACCATCTCATGTTAATTTTATTAAATAACTCCAGTGAGAATCATGAATAAATCAGCTGTTCTGTTACTAAGTATTACTTCATTAGTAAAGACAAAAATTAATGTGAACATTTGAATATAAGAATTTATTATCATGGAAATTACTGGGGAAAATATTTTAAGAGGAATTTTAAGGACCTTGCATTGTAGATAAGATTGGGAGAGGGCGTACTGCTTATGCAAGTTAAATCATAATGATTAAGTAGATCATGTTCGCTAATTAACAATATAAACAATTGGTCGAGATCATTCTTGTTGGTTGAGTCTTAAACTTTCTTTACTAAGGTTTAATAGCTTATGAGTTTGAAAGGCAGCTTTATGTTAAACATAACAATTATTTGTTGTTGATTTCAGTGAACAGATTTGTTAATAAACAACTGTTTTTAAGCCATTTTATATTTATATATAAGAAGATTAAAAAAAAGGAATGCTCTCAGTGCTTTTCTTTCTCGTCCATGCAGAAATATACTATTAATCTTTTATGAAAATACGAACTTAGTCTCTTACGACAGGTGAGCCTCTCAAAGGATACAGAACAATGCATCCGAGCAGCAGAATTGGTACTGTTCTGAAAGGGTTATCTTGGCGGTCTTGAATAATGGCGACAGAACTGATATGTACTCTCCAGCAATACCGTAGGGAGGAAACAAACACTTCTAGTCCGTTGAAGCTATGGCGTGATGTTGGTTGCTTTGAGAAAGATGGTACTGTGGAAGTTTTTGGCTCCATTGATTTGCTGTCAGATGTATGAAGGGATGCATTTGATTGCCATATATATATATATATATATATATATATATATATATATATATATATATAATATATATATATATACATATGTATGTATGCAATGTATATACTCGTTTCTATATACACATGCATGCATACAATACGTATATACATATTGTGCTAGTCTGCAAATATCGATTAGGAAAGTACCACCCTTTTTAGAGATGCTGAGTTTAATTTTGTCTCCGTTAAATCTTGTTTTACATCTTAGTAAGCTAGTACCTGATTGTTGTTCAACCCTAGAGGGTTACAGTACTCACATCATTGTTGGAGAATCCCTATAAACGATAAACTTTCTTTGAGAGACCCTCTCTCTCTCTCTCTCTCTCTCTCTCTCTCTCTCTCTCTCTCTCTCTCTCTCTCTCTCTCTATATATATATATATATATATATATAGGTGTGTGTGTACAGTATATATATATATATATATATATTATATATATATATATATGTGTGTGTGTGTGTACAGTATATATATGTATATATATATATATATATATATATTTATATATATATATATATGTTTGTGTATATATATAGATAGATAGATAGATAGATAGATACTGTAGATATTAAATAGTTCTTAACTGGGAATGGATCCATAGAAAAACTTTTTGCTAAATTTAAGTGCCATGGATTTCTCATCTTGTAAGTCATGTTTCATCACATATCGTACGTAAACCATTATATATATACATATATATATATATATATATATATATATTGATGTATATGTGTGTATTTTTATATATATATATCTATATATATATATAATATATATATATATATATATAGAGAGAGAGAGAGAGAGAGAGAGAGAGAGAGAGAGGTGGTTAAGCTAGGGAAAATGATGGATGGGAAAATAAATGAAAGCATTAGCATTATCGAAGGTGATATTACCTTCTGCTCATACGGTACATGTTAAGACAAAAGAATCCTTTTCTTAGTAATACTCCCCCGTTTTACTTTTTCATATTTTGCAAGTGACATTTTCTGCCCACTTGCTTTGTCTCCACGTTTTGCGTTTATCGATTCCTCGTGCTGGACTTCATCGGATTCATTACAGGATCATTAATTGCCCATTTTTTCCCCCTTTATCATGTATGTTTACCTTTTAGTGGCCGGTATCCGTCTTTTCATTCATTCGTTTAAACGTATTTTTAGGCGTGAAAGGTGCAGATGGCCGCACATTAATTACACGAAGCCTTTCCCTCAGGTGTTCCTCTGTGGATTGGACAGAAGGAAGCCATTGTGTTGCCGTAAAATCTTGATGAGTCGGAAGCGAAGGGGTTTCGGGAGGAATGCTGCCGGCGGCCCGCGCTTTGAGTCTGTTGTGTATGTATTGGGTAATACTAGGGGAGGGGGAGGGGTAGGGGTTCCGTTTTGGAGATAACGGGGAACAGAGGTGGGGGAGGAGAAGGGGGTTAGTTGAATGTTTGGGGGAAAAATGCCTATTCCTCCAAGGTTGAATGGAACCGTAGAATGTTTTCTCAAAGACGAATAGAATTTCATTGTTGTCAGGGGTCATTTTTTTACCTTTCGCACATGTTTGTGCGACGAAAAGAGAATCTGGTTTGATTTTTAAAGGGCTGAGCAGTAAAACCTTGTTATTCACACTAGAAAATTTCTATCTATATATCTATGTGTGTATGTATATATATATATATATATATATATATATATATATATATATATATACGTATGTGAATGTATGTATGTATATATATGTGTGTGTGTATATATATATATATATATATATATATATATATATATATATATATATATATATATATATATACACACTATATGTTTTTACCACAGCTATAGTGGATATGACATTTCATATGTTTTTATGAAAACACTTTTGTATTTTTTTGATTATCTGTATTATGTTTTTCCTTCTTGAAACTACCTTTCATAAATAATAATATTTAATATTCAATTCTGATGTAAAAAAAAAATAGTGTTTCATATGATAATCATTTTGGATGTAGAATCTTTTAATCAGCAAATGAGTAAGTGAGTTTGGGAGTTGGAGTTGCTGATATCCTAGTCCTATTTAATGGTGCAGAGAATGAGTCAAGTTCAATAGTCGCCTAACAATTTGAAGTTGGGTTAACAGATTTTTTTTTTATACAACTTACGTACTTTAGAAAGTTGTGTTCAAATCGAAAACAATATATAAAAATCAAGAGCCAATTTTTATTATTATTATTATTATTATTATTATTATTATTATTATTATTATTATTATTATTGTAATTATTATTATTTATTATTATTATTGTAATTATTATTATTATTATTATTGTTGTTGTTATTATTATAATTATTATTATTATTATTATTATTAATGATATAAGATGGCCAACCAGTAACCCTAATTGGGAAACCGGAATGCCGTAAGCCGAAGGTCATCAGTAGGGAAAGCGGTTTAGTATGGAATGAAATGAAATTTGTAATAAACTGAAGCAGAAATAAAGAATAATAAGATTTAAGATAAA